>NW_017731766.1:249931-251282 GCF_001890085.2 Hipposideros armiger | reverse complement strand
TCCGCCTCGTGGGGAGCTGGCGCCCCCCGCCCTTGCCCCAGCCCGGAGGGCGCGTGGCGGGGAGGAACACTGGGATTTTCAGGGGCCACTCCTCGGAATTCGAAAAGCCAGCGCAGTCCCTAGGAGGCAGGCAAAATAAGGAAGGGGCTCAGGGGCCGCCCTGGGCACCGCGTTCTCCGTGGTCTCTGCACCACCTCGTCTTCTCTCTCTTTTCCGAGGCTGCTGGGGACTCGCACACCCTAAGGCTGCCTCTTGCCTCCCGCCTGAGGCTGGATGGAGCTCGCCCTGGCCGCCGGGACCCGGAGGAGACAGCGAGCGCACTACGGGGCTGGAGAGGGAGGGAGTTAATTCGCGGAAGGAATCTTTTCTCAGCCCGAGGGAAAGAGACGTGCCGCGGGAGCCCAGAGGTGCCACCAGGCTCCTGGCATCGAGACTGTCTGCGGGAGCCGGGGCGGATGGCTGTCGGGGCACTCACTCCCGAGCTTATCTCGGAACGGGGGAGGAGGGGGTGTAGGGCAGGTGTTCTCGCTACCCCTCCCCCACTCCTCGGCGAATAACTGCAAAAGTCAGAGCTCAAACCTACCTTCTGGACCCCAAAGCTGAATGTCTAACTCCTTCTACTCATCATCCTTACCATTAGCTGAGCGCCTACTACGTGCCAGGAGTGCTTCGTTAATTATTCCTTACAATTCTACTTTAGCTTTCACTTCAATTTCCCCACATTATGGATTGAGAAACTGGCGAGCTGAAGCTAAGGGACTTGCCCAAGGTCACCCGAATGGCTAGAGGTGGAAGGGGGATTGGACTCCAAAGCCGGCGTCCCTAACCACTAGATTAGACTGCCTTGACTGCCAGCTCCAGGGCCTGGCCGGCAGCAGGCTGGGCGCTACCGCGGAGCACAGTCCCTCTGCCCCGCCTGTGGACTAGGAGGTGGCGCCTGTCACCGGGGTAGGCGGCCCTGGGCCGGTGTCGCTCCGTAGGCTTGCTGTCTCCGCAGCACCCAGGACTCCTCAGGGTCCTGGTCCAAGCTGCACTCCTGACCCATTTACCTATTGACAACTTCCCCCACCTAAGTCAGAGGCTCATTCTGGGACAGTTTGGGGGTGATGACTCCAAGGGACGTGTGGAGGCAGGAGGGCTGCGATGTGGGAAGCCGACAGGTCCCCTGGGATGGAAGGGGAGCGGGAAGGAGAGCTGTGTGCTTTCACCGAGTAAGGGTGTTTCTGGATCTTACAGGGAAAACAGCACTGAACAGTGCTGAACTCCAGCCTGGCGTTCTACAGGGCTGCCAGGCTTATAGGAGTCCTGGGGAGCAGGAGAGGGAGGGGGAGACGGAAAGGAGAGAGAGAGA
>NW_017731766.1:238429-241016 GCF_001890085.2 Hipposideros armiger | reverse complement strand
TCAGTCTAGGATATCTGGTCTCTCAGATTCATGTCAAGGGTAGATGATTACTACTTACATTTTAGCAACTCATATATTTATGTGTGAAACAATTACCCTGAAAAAATTTAAAATAATCATGGTGTAGCTGAATAAATATATGTAAACACATGCAAAGATCAATCGAAAAATTTAATAAAATTATGAACATGATTAAGTTAAGACTAGGGATCAAAGATCATTAATAATTGAATATTTCTGAACTGAAACCTATAGTAAAAATATTAATGTCAAAAAATTGCATAAGCTCCCCTTACACACAGTAAGGCTTGATCAATATTTGTGAAATAAATGAATTTTACAACAGTCTTTTTGCTGTCTAATCAATTATACAAAATACTTCTCACATTAATAATCTTAAGATAGTTTCTTAATTAGGTGTTAACATATAATTCTCCTTAATAAATATATAACTTTGTTTGGTATTTCACTATAACACATAAGTCATTGTTGATACTAAGTGACCTTTCCTAACACTTATATTCTAATCTCTCTACACTTCATTCATTTTCACAAAATACGATGAGGTAAGTTCTAACACTATCCCCATTTCACAACTTTCTGAAGTGCCAAAGATTTTGTGATTAAAACCAGCTTCTTTTCAGAAAAGGAGCAATAGAGAAGAGCTAGTCAAAGTCTGTCAGAGTGACTGTTTTCTTTAATTGGAAACCTAGAGAATTGCTATTAATAAACACTCTTTTCTTCTACTTGTTTTAACATAATTCTCTCATAATAGAAACTGCATGAAGATACGTTTTGTTCCTAGTTTCCAAGATGAATTTGGTTTTAAGTTCAAATAAATGATGAAGAGCTGTCAGTGGCAGTGTTCCCACAGAAGGGTGTGGTATGTGTTGGCAGGGAACGCTGCCATTGCACCTTAAGATACAGCCTCTTTCAGGCCGGAAAGCCCACAAACCAATATCTATTGTTTTAAATGTAATTTTTTTTCCAGTTTTACTGAGGTATAATTAATATAGAGCATTTCATAAGTTTGACTTTACAACACAATGCTTTGATTTACATATATTGTGAAATGAATTACCACAATGAATTTAGTTACCATCCATCATGTCATATAGATTAAAAAAAAGATTTTTCCTGGTGATGAGAACCCTTAGGAATCTCTCTCTTAACAACTTTCAAATACACTGTGCAGCACTGTTAACTATAATCATCATGTTGCACAAGCTGGAGCTTATGTTTCTATTGGGAATGTGTATCTTTGATCACATTCACCCAACTCTCCCTCCCCTGACACCAGCCTCTGATAACCACAAATGTCACTTCTTTTTCTATGAGCTTGTTGTTGTTGTTGGTTTGTAGATTCTTTATATAAGTTCAATCATACAGTATTTGTTTTTGTCTCATTTCACTTAGCAGAATGACTACAAGGTCCATCCATGTTGTCACAGATGGCAATCTATCTGTCTNGAGAGAGATGAAATCTGTAACTCTCCTATTTGTAATTACATGGGTTGAGAGTTACAGGAATCAAAATGTGTCCCTATGGCCAAGGAAAATTGCCTCTTCCTTTTAACTCTTATACACAACGGGAATCTTTTATACAAGCTAATTGTATTGAAGAGAAAACAAAGATTAGATTGTTAACATTTATACCCCAGGTAACCAACTGGTGACGCCCTAGAAATCTTCTCTTCCCCTGGAAAACACCTCAAAACAGGGTTTTCCTTCTGATGCCCAGTTACCCCAGCTGAGCTTTCTGCGCTGTCTGCCCCACCTAGTTAGGCTCACTGCAGTTTGGGTTGAAAGAGCAAAAGTTAGTAAACGGAACAAAACCACAAATACCGTCATCCACTGAAAATAATGATGATGATGTCCCAGCGAATGGCTAAACAATGTTTGTTAAAGGCCTACTACGTGCAGAAGATTAAGGACAAAATGCTAAAAGAAAACTGGCATCCAAGCAAGTGAATCAAAGCACAATGCAAACTGCGTTTCAAAGGCACTAGAGGCCATCCTTTGGGTTCAAATTTCAGTTCAAATACTTAGTAACTTTGTGACGTGGGCAGGTCACTTAACCACTCTAAACCTTAGTTTCCTCATTAAAAATGAAAATAACAATAATGCTTTCTCCATTCGATTGTTGTAGAATGACATAGATATACTTGCGGCATGTAGCATGTGATTCATACATATTAGCAAATTTTTAATAAATAGACAGGAATGCAAACACAGTTTTGAGAGCATTAATCTATAAAGACAGAGTGGACATAAATTTGGTGGAATTACCATAGATTAATGAGAAGAGAGGATCAGGCATTACAGGGAATTTACGTAAGGTTAAGAAGAAAATGTATTAAAGACCCAAGCAGCAATCAAAAGGGGAAAAGATAAAAGAGTATTTTCTTCATGTGGTAACATTTCAGGGGTATCTCTTACCAATAGGTGTAACTCATATAATTAAAGAGAGATTCCTACTAGTTGTAAAACCTGAGATCAACTTATACCTAAAGTGGCTCCTAAGTGTACAGCAGAATCAACACTAGGACGTCTCTCTGGAAGGCTGCTGATAACGCTGCCTAGGAAT
>NW_017731766.1:234464-237139 GCF_001890085.2 Hipposideros armiger | reverse complement strand
GTATATTTGATGATCCCAAGGGTGTAAACAACTTAAATCATGGGAATATATGAGACTTATCCATAGACTAGGGGAACTTCTGGTGAAGGACAATTACACGCAACGGAAGAAGCAAATTAGGACTGCCCACAAGGTAGAACTGTGCTGTGAGCAAAGCCAAGGAAGAGGATATTTTGAAACGGAAGGACTAGTCACCTGCATTAAATCCTTAAAAAGTTTTACAATTTTTGAATAGATATTATAGGCTCATGGTATATAATATTCAAAATGTAAGTCACCCTGTCCCTCTGCCCCTGATTCCCTCCCTAGGAACTAACATAATTTACCCAGGAGAAGGAATAACATGGCAATCCATGTCATAGCCTTTTGCCAGCTGAAAAACAAGGATGGGCTATGCCCACATGTGCCAGGTCACCTTTCCTAAACTCCTGCTGTTGGTGAAGCATCAACAAAGATGGTTTTGGAGGAGGTTCTCATGGAACTCGTTACCTACTTAACATATAAATCATTTCAACATTCGCATTTATTATTCTTTTAAAAAATGAATAGGTATTTTAGCTTTGCATATTGATTGGGGTCTTGTTAAATAGTGTGCAGAAATTTCCCTAATGTTGAAAAGTAGGGAGAAAGTCAAATAATATATAGAAAGAAAATATATGTTTATTACTTCCAGTACATACAATTGCAGATGTATGTACTATCGCTAATTACTTATAAAATGTTGCCAAGTATATGGCTTCCTGAACCTACTGTAATATACAAATAAGAACCATTTTAAAGTAACCTCTCCATGTATCTTATATATGAATGCACTTTTATTTATTTTAATGTGCTAAAAAATACTCCTAGAGTATAATTTTATCAAATGCCTTTTTCCCCTTATGCTAGTCAAAAATCCTTTTTATTTCTTTGTCTGGCAAACCTTGCTTCACAGACACTGGAAAATAAAATTACTCCTGAATTACCATAAATTCCAAACAATGGGCTTATGGCTTAATGAGGTTTTACTCTGCAGAATTAGAAATGTGAATTCTATGCCCACTGTTTTTCCTTCAGCAGGTGGCACTAACATTAAACCAGAGTTTCCATAAAATTCTTGACCACAATCAGCGTGATGACATATGAATCCATGGAATTTAATAATAATAGAAAATAATATCAATATGTCAGATGCCCTTCCAAATGTTTTATATATATGGACATATTTAATCTTCACAATATGCTTATAAAATGTTAACTATTACCCCCATTTTATATATGAGGACACAGAAGTAGAGATTAAATAGCAATATGATTACATAGTTTATAAGAAAATATTAAGGGACTCAGGCCCTTTCTGATAACTGTGTGACTTTATAAATAAAACTCCTCTACATTTATCTCCTCGGCTGATCTCACCCACTGAGTTCATATAACAGAAATAAAATCTTAGTCCAGACAAAGGATCTCTGAGCCCAACAGAAACTGGATTTACCAATCAAACGATCAGTGGGAAATTCTGAGAACTGGAATTACTGGACACCTTTTGAAAGTGTCCACCTTTTAGCACCATCTCAAATGATTCGATCTTCAAGAGTAGATAAAGTGCATTGCAAAGTACAAAATGAAATTACTGATGCTCTAAATGGAGGTGAACTTATTAGATGAGGACTTTACCTGAGCTCTGACACTATGGAGATGCTAATTCCATTCACGCACAGTCTCAGCAGTAATGGAACACCACATCCCTTAGGCTATGGAAGAAGAGAATGGGAGAAAAGTCTTTTCATCTACTGCTTCTCAAGACCTGAAGGGGAGGAGACATGTGCATTATCAGTGTAAGTAAATAAGCAAAAGCGATGTATAAGCAGTGACATTGAAGGTCCCAAAGAATCATTTTTCAATATGTCTCTCTGGTTGGTGTCTTAAAGGTAGCCATTGAGAGATGGCCAAAGGTAGGTAATCCAATGTGTAAAATGGAGTTTTCCGAAATGTAGGTCACAACACTCTGAGTCCTTTCCTGGTATCCTTCTGCCAGGATTACTTATCTACTAGATGTCCAAGTTAGAGAGTATAGGGTTTAAAAGCATTTGAGGGCTTGTTGGAATTCTCAAAAATGTACATGTTGGCTTCATATTTAAAAAGCAAAATGCAATGCTGAAATTAATTAAAAGTCTATAAAACATGCCTAAAATTGTACAAATTTAAAATTGATATGGGAAAGGTACACTTTAATCTACTTTGCATTACGTCAAGGGTTACCAACAGTTGGAGGACTTGGGCATATGAAGGTACTGAAAAGCTGCAGCTGCCTCCAGCCTCAGGCAACATTACTCTCTATTTACTTCTACACATCTAAAGCCAGTTGTAGTGTCATTCTTTTTTGTTTCTACCCCCTTTGGAAACATCTCCATTTGCTAATTCTGCAAGGAACTATTACTCTTATTTTTATTGTCTTCCCAGCTCAGTGCATTTACCTAACTTGTATGAAGCACTCAGTAATGGATAATTTATAATTGCAATTATTATTCATAGATCATATTTATTGAGTGTTTTCTTACTAGCTTGCTCACTCTGCTATAAACACCAACAATTACTCATTTAATTCTTTGAAGTGTATTACTCAGTAGTGTATTGTTCAGTGTTCTTGGGGTTGAAAGTGACAAAAAACAAACTCAAACAAGCTAAGGTGACTG
>NW_017731766.1:231648-232414 GCF_001890085.2 Hipposideros armiger | reverse complement strand
TATCTATCCTTCCATTCATCCATTACAACTTGTTTATCCATCAATTTGTTGATGGACACTTAGGATGGTTCTAAGTCTTGGCTATTTTAAATAATGTTGCGATGAATATGGGGGTGTAGATATCTCTTTCACATAGTGTGCTAGTTTCCTTTGGATATACTGAGCCCCAGAAGTGGAATTGCTGGGTCATATGTTAGTTCTATGTTTAATATTTTGATGAACCTCCATACTGTTTTCCACAATGGTTATACCAGGTTACAATCCCACCAACAGTGCACAAGGGTCCCCTTTCCTTCACATCCTCACCAGCATTTGTCATCTGTTGTCTTTTTGATGACAGCCATCCTAACAGGGGTGAGCTGATATCTCACTGTGGTTTTGATGTGCATTTTCCTAATGACTGGTGATGTCAAGCACTTTTTCATGTATCTGTTAACCATTCATGTATCTTCTTTGAATTCCAAAGGTAAGTGATACCACTTTTCTTTTCAGTACATTTATTTAAGTTAAAGGCATGTAAATTTACAGTAATATTGATAAAATTGCAGAGCATGTAGTACATGGATTTCACAAAAATAATGTAGGTGGCATGCACACACTTGGGAATCTCTGACTACAAATAATTCAGGCAGGAAAAATTGACAAAGTTTTATAAGATATATTCTCATAGTTGAGCCTGAAGTGAGTGCCGTCTACCTGAAGTATCTTTGATCATCAGAAGTTACTAGTGTGAGTGATCGGCGATGTGAGGTGAACTTGAACATCA
>NW_017731766.1:228201-228893 GCF_001890085.2 Hipposideros armiger | reverse complement strand
GTTTTTATGTTCTCTTCATTTTTCCTCATGGTGCAAATCACAGACACGTTCAAAAAACAAATTCACAACTAAGATACTTGACTTGGCCCTTAGCATGCCAGCATCCTGCGTTTGTGGAGTGCAACTCACCGTTTTATGTCACTTCTCATTTCTAATCCCCTTTCCACTTTTTTTTTTTTTTGCAGTTCTGCTCAGGCAGCGTGATGAACGATCCAAGGGTAGACAATTTCACTTCGGACAATCCACAGTGTTACACTGCATCAGTGCAGGGTGCTTGTTTGTTTTTTATTGTTGTGGTGGTGTTTTTTTCTTGGGGGGAGGGTTGTTCGTTTGTTTTTGTTTTAGAGCCCATTGACGTAAATTCCCTCAAAATATATTTGTGTATCCTTCCCACTGCAGTGAAGACTCATTTGAGTAGAACGAGTCCATATACTGATGTAAGCTGAGAAAGAAGAAAGCATCCCAAAGAGCAGGGCATTTTTCAACATATCTTCCTTAAATGACAGGTGGGATTTAGAACATGGAGAACCATGGGTAGCTAATATAAATTCTTGTTTGTTTTATTTATTGGTTTTTAAAAATTTTTTATGGTAAATATTTTGTCATGATGCTTTGACAATCACATCATATGAACTCAGCTCAAACAACCTTGTTTTGGACATTATAATTATAATTTAACTCCTTTGCTTATG
>NW_017731766.1:224199-226456 GCF_001890085.2 Hipposideros armiger | reverse complement strand
CAGATTATTTCTGGAACTTTATCTCCATCACTGTCTTCATCCTTCACTACAGTCCATTAGCACTGGCCCTCCACACCAGGTGGGCTTCTACCCCTGAGTTTTGTCTTTGCTGTCCCTCCACCTGGGATACTCTTCCTCCAGATCTTAGCTGGCTGCATGTCCACATCTCATCTCACAGATGAGCTGCCCCACAGCGGCTGTCCCTATGCTTCTCCAACTCCAGTCAAGTCTTTATCAGATTACAGCCTTTCACTCTCTTCTCTTCTGAACTGATTTTTTAAGCTTCTTTATTGTCTGTCTTCTCCTATTAAAATGCAGACTTCAAGCGATCATTTCTGTCTTCTTCAACAAGGGGCCAAAGAATCTGACACATAATAGGTCTAAAATAAAAATTTATATTCAACGAGTGACTACATTGCAAATCTTTCCTTCTCCAAGAATCTTTCTTCTTTGACTTAATAGTGCTGTTTCCTTCCTCTAATCAGTAGTAAGAGTTGTACATTTTTGAGAATTATTATGTGAAACACTTTGCATATATTATATATTTTAATCTTTAGAACAATTCAACAAGGTAACTAGTAATATGCCCATGGAAAGTGACAAAGTTAATAAATATCAGAACCAGAATTCAGACAAAGGTCAGATGATTTCAAAGCTGATAATCTTGTTACTAAGCTATGTAACTATTTGCTATCTGATGCGGATGTCTTTTATTTCTTTTCCTTACCTGACTACTCTGGCTAAGACTTCCAGTACTATGTTGCACAGGAGTGGTGAGAGTGGTCACCCTTGTTTTATACCTGATCTTAGAGGAAAAGGTTTCAAATTTTCACTGTTGAATATGATGTTAGCTGTGGGCTTACATATGGCAACATTAAAGTGAGGTACTTAGCTGTGCTTAGCATCTCACTTCATAACATGCTGCCTCCTGTGCTTTTCCAATTCAACCTCTCCCCTGTCCCAAATCCTGAGATTTATCTTATAACCTTGCCATTGTTAGGAATTCTTTGAATGCCTTGTTATAGGTTTCTTTTGCATTCCAACAGCAAGGAGCATTGGGTGAGGCACATTGTAGGCATGTTAAAAATGTTTGTTGAAGTGAATTGATTAAATGGGTAAACAGATGACAAGAATAAGGAACTGATTCTGCACTGAATGGAATCTACTGTGCAAACAAACATGGAGTCAGAGTCATCACTCCATATCCCGTAGGGTGAAACACTGGAATCGGGTTGTATAATTATATGTGAAAATTAAGCAGTCCTTTTAAAATTCATTGAGAAATCCCAGGAAATTAATTTGAGGTAAACTATTTTCCCCCTAGATTAACAGGTCATAACACACACACACACACACACACACACACACACNCCTACTGGCCTATCACTTCCCCAAGAATCCTTCTCTCTTGGGGAATGAACCTAAGATCAGTAGAAAGTATGAGATGCATTCCAGGGAAAACCTTTGTTTTCCTTATAAGGAAAATACGACATCATTACTGGAACTCTGCAGATGAAAACTATATCATGAGTTATGTAAGAACAAAAACCAGTTTTGCTGTATCTTTTTTTAATACTAGCTGTGTGATTTTTTTGGGGGGTGGGGGGAAGGGGAGGTGGACAAGTTATAGCTTCTTCCTGTCTGTTAGTTATCTCTTATGAAAAATGAGGGTGTCAAACTAGGTGATTCCTAAAGTTCCTTCCGGATCTAAAATTCCATGACCTACATCAGGGCAAACTATGGATCTCTGGCCAAGTCCAGCCCTGTATCTGATTTATAAATGAAGTTTTACTGGAATGCAGCCATACTCAGTAGTTTAAATACTTCCTATGTCTGCCTGCTTTCATGCTACAACTGCAAAACTGAGTAGCCTATACAGGATGTACTATTATCATCCTCAACATTTCTGTAAACCAAATGAGGAAATTGCAAAGTAAGGTTAAGTAGCTTGCCCAAGTTGCAGGGTGAATTATGGCAGAGCTGAAATTCACAGTCAGCCAATCTGCCCCCAGAACTGGCACTTTTAACCTGCCCTAATTCGGGTAGGCCATAACGAAAACGTGTGTTACATCCTCTGACTCACAGTATCTATGTTGTGTTTATTATATGTTTAGAAGCACAGTTAACAGAAACACATGTGGAGGAAGCATGAATGGAGGACAGGGCGGGGGGGTAAGTCTGCAGGTTCAGTGAAACTGTCAGGAAATAACAGTAACAATAAAATGTTTTTTTCACCATCACATGCAGTCCTAAAATG
>NW_017731766.1:218881-220450 GCF_001890085.2 Hipposideros armiger | reverse complement strand
TGGTACAAGACATTATTCTTTTTCTCAAGGAAGGCATATTATAGTGGGGAATCAATTATTGAATAAACCTGTGAGGAGACACATAATAATGAGATGTGAGAAAGTGTTTAAGAAAAGGACAATATTGTGGAAAAATTATGGGAGGAGGGAGTGTTAAGAAATCAGTATATGCCATGTAAAGAAATTCCATTTAAATTGGAATTTGAAGTTATTACCTGGGCACAGAGAGGTGGTGATGGCGTTGGGGTGGAAAGCGGGGAAGAGAGCAGGTAGAGAGTCTGGTGGAAAGGACAGCAAACGCGAAGTCTCCTCTGTTCTGATATGGGACAAGGACTGACTAGATTGAGGAACTCCAGTGCAGCTGGAGTAAAGAGAGCAAGAGAAACCCAAATACAGAGGAGTCCATCTTTGGCAGGTAATCCAAAAAAGGTGGAGCTACTAACAATGGCTGATAAAAACTATTCTCATAAGTACTTTACGGTGATAAGACTGATTTAATCAGATGTCTCTGTATTCATTTACAAAGTCCACATGAATTCACTTATTTCACTATTTAAAAAGCTCTTGTTGAATGCCTGAAATATGCAAGGGAGCACACTAGGCACTGAGAGCATTAGGATATGACCCAGCATGCTAAAATAAATTTGATCATTTACAAACTGAATTACAGAATACATAACTTTCATAATATTAAAAAAAATACTTTGTATTCAAAAGCCTTGGATCAGCGGGGATGAATGGATTCACAAATAATTCTCAGGATTTCTGATCTGAACCAAGGATCAGGTTCTATGTCTTCCTCCATTAGGTTGACTCCTGGCTCAACTGCTTCCTGAAAGTAGGCAAGCACATTATTTTCTTTGAGCCTCAGTTTACTGTTTTGTAACTTGGAGATCGGGGTAAAGTCTTACTTGACACACAGCTGTGAGGGGGTAAATAGATAATGCATGTGAAACACAGACCTCAGTATTTGTCACATATTATGGACCTAATAAATGGTAACCATTATATTCTACTCCACACACTAAAGCAGAAGAATATTTTCTCTTTTATTGTAATTTTCAGTTTGAGGGCATTTATGTGACTGTCGCCATGCCTGGCTGATTGTTAGAACTACCAGAAATAATCATTTGATTAGTCTGGGAATATGGCTAGGAGGCTGGAGCGTTAAAGCTCCCCAGGTGGATCTAATGTGCAGTGATGGTTGCAAAAGCCCAACCTAGAGGCTGTTTCTGGAAGATGACAGCATCTAGTTCCATTCTGCATCCTGACCTACCTCAGGTAAGAATTCCAATAAGAGGTGACATCGCCACAGGGCAGGTGAAAGAAGGGACACACTACAGCGTTAAGGAACTTGAAAGATTCATAGACTGTGCTCCCAGGATGCTGTTTGCCCTACATTTTCAGTCTGTTTGGTGACTGTGAACATTCAATCTCTCTTATCCTTGGTATACTAGCGTCCACTGCCTCTTTGCAGAACCCAGTGACACCAAGAGCTAAAATTACTCTTTCAAGGCATTAATAGGAACATCTTTGCATCATACAATGTCAGTACATTTAATCGTCTCC
>NW_017731766.1:210260-217059 GCF_001890085.2 Hipposideros armiger | reverse complement strand
AGCCACTTGACCGGCCCCTGTGGAAAATAAATAGATGCTTCTTTTAGGGCTGAATGTTTGAATCAAGTTTCATATGAACTAAACTTATTTCCCATCCCGTTTCCTCCCTGAAGCCTGCTTTGATGCAGTAAAGGGTACTGTGGCTGAGACAAGGAGCCCTGGCTTTGGAATTCTGGTTGGATTCCTAATTGGGGGGAGATGTGGGCCTCAGAGTTCTCATTTGTAAACATGTGGCTCACAGCACTGAATTCACAGGATTGTTGAAAGGGCTGAAACTAATAATGCAGAGCACATGGCATGTGATGTCTGAAGAGTAAATGTTGCTATTCTTACACCTACTAACTCTACTACTACTATTATGGATGACTACTATGCTCATTTTTTACTATAATCAAAGTAGTAGTTTAGTGTTACAGTTTGACATCCTCAGAATTTGCAACGCAATGTTCTGCACATCATTATTTGAACATTATTCAAAAGCCTCCTGCACAATAACTAGGCACTAAATAATAAACTTTTAACCATGATGATGCCTGTGAATTTATTATCTACTCCTGATAGTTATTTTTCCGTATATCTCAGTGTCATACCTGTAGCATAAACTCTGAAGACAGAAATGATACTTTATACTTCTTTATAATCTACTCATGATCAGAGTCTTGTAAACAGTAGATACTCAGCAAATATTGGCAACTGGTTGTTGCAATATTGACTTTTGATCATTTAAGAGAAGAGTAGGCCACAGAAATTTCACACGTAATTTTGGCAATCTGGGCTCAGGGAAGCTACTGCATTGTACTCTGCATTACCACCGCATTGCTTTAAGCTTCATTGTACCCCAAAGCAGCTAATGTTTTGTTGCTTACCAACTTGGCTGAATGTTAGAGTACATGCTGCTCCTGAAACCAGAGCACGGGCAAGCAGACCAGTAAAGAGAACCACCTTTCTTCATCTGTTATAGAAATATTTTTGCAAAGCCTTTGAACCGAGGCTCTCAAGGAAGAGACTATTATGCTGTTAACCCAATTAAATAGCTCATATATTTAAAAATAATATCCTGAGTGCCAACAAAATATAACAGTCAACGCCTTAGAACTCAGGGAGTAAGGGGTTAAATTCTACCCCAGCGACAGAAATGTTACAGCTGCTGTCAGAAATACAGTAATTACTCTGGTCAACATTGTCCAAGAAACTCCAGCTGCCTTATCAAGCTTGCTTTGTCAGAACGGCTCCTTTCCTGTTAGGGGGCACGGGTGTCAGCATAACTACCATGGTGCCAGTGAAAGAGTGGGAAAAAAATGTATGTATTTCAGAAGCCACATTGTGGCTTTTTTTTGGTTGATTTTGAGGTTCTGACAATATCTACTGTGTTTTTAAACAACATTCCATTGAATTTTAGGGACTGCAGAAAATAAGGATCCGTAGCTTTTTTCTGTGAAATGAAGTCCATACTAAATCAATATTGACAATGGCCATGACTGCAAACCTCCACCCACCCAACATAAACAACAGTGAAAATGGCAGTAACATATATCCTGAATGCTCTAAGACTTTATCACCTTAATGGGACGATCCTCTGAATAAAAGCCTACCTCTACACCTAGTCATAGGTCAAGAATAATTTATTTTATCAGTATAATTATTCAGGGCAAGTCTCATCATTCATGGAGTTAGAGTCAATTCAGAGATCACTGTTAGTTCATATGATTACTCATCATGCATGACATTTCCCCTTTTCTTCTGTGAGAGAAGATTCAGTAAGGAGGAACCAGGGACTGATTCACTTCCAGTTATAGGCAGGTGACAAGGAAGGGATAATATGTGAGGAGAGAAGAGTGAAGAACTGGTGTCAATGGACTTAATTAAAGTACAGTTAGAGTCCAAACCCTATATTACAGCACTTAGAAATGGAATGTTCCAGTAGAAGAACTGAAATAGTAGTAAGCATGGGGAATCAGCTAGTGAGTAAAAAAGGCAAAATCCTTACTCTCATCTAATTTATATTCTATTTGGATAAAGACTGATATAACTCTAATGCATAACAAGATAATGTCAAATAGTGGTAAATAATATGAAGGGCATGAAGAATAAATGAAGTGAAGAAAGGAAATTTGAGGCCATTTTAGAAGGTGTGATCAGAGAAGGCCACTCTGGCATTTGAAATTTGAATTGAGACCTGAAGGATGAAAAGCGCCAGAAACAAGGGAAACACTTTGGACAGCAGAAATCCAGGCAACATG
The DNA here is from genome assembly GCF_001890085.2 of Hipposideros armiger. NCBI lineage: Eukaryota > Metazoa > Chordata > Mammalia > Chiroptera > Hipposideridae > Hipposideros > Hipposideros armiger. The sequence goes on along the minus strand of NW_017731766.1, from coordinate 214,819 downwards.
AAAGGCAAGTACAAAAGCCCTGAGGTATGACAAAGCTTGGAGTAAGTCAAGAAATTAAAGAGACACTTTGCTAATTTGGACATTAGGAGTCAAAGGTTACCTGGTTTGATGTTAGTTTAGAGAGACTGGCACCGTCTTGTAAGCCAGAGTAAGGAATTTGCAATTTAAGTGCAATGGTTAAACGTGACATTGTTTATGTTTCAAAATTTATTATGTTGACCAGCTATTAAATACTGGAATTTGAAATCTATAAAACCATACAATTTACATTAGCTCTCCAAAAATTAAGAGGTTAGGCATACAGCTAAGAAAACATGGATAAGAGCTGTAGGTAAAAGAGTAAAAACACTGAAGAAAGGAGATCAGAATAAGTGGCAATGTATTGTGTGTTCATACACTGGAAGCCTCAATGTCAATAAGATGTCCGTTCTTTCCAACTTGATCTATATTCAACCCTATCCCAATCAAAGTTCTAGCAAGCTATTTTATAAATATCAATAAGCAGATTCTAAAGTTGATACGTAGATGCAAAGGACATAGAATTGCCAACGCAATGCTGAAGAGGCAAAATAAAATTGAGTGACTAAACTACTTATTTCAAGTCTTACCATTAAGCTGTAATAACCACAACACCTTATTCCTAGTAAAAGAATGGACACTCAGATCAACATGACAGTATGGAGAGCCCAGAAACAGACCACTGCAGATTGACTTAATTTAGTATTTGTAACAAAGGCACAAGGAGATTCAATGGAGAAAGGAGAGCCTTTTGAACCAGCGGTGCTGAAAAATAAGAGGAAGTCCATATAAAAATATGACCCTCATTACAGATATTATATACCTTACACAAACATCAATTTAAAATGGATTATGCACCGAAATGTAAAATTAAAAACTATAAAAGTTCTCAGCAGGTGATCATGGTTTATATCCACAGTGACATTATGTTGGTAGCATGAACTCGCTATGATGTGACGAGAATGGCACCTCACCTCTGTAGATCTTTTCCCCAAAGCCCCATAACTTTAGTTTAATCATAAGAACAAAAGATGCTCCAATACTTACAATGCCTCTTAAGTATTCCTCAAAACTCTCAAAGTTGTCAAACACAGGGAAAGACTCAGAAATTGTCACAGCCTGGAGAAGCCTAAGGAAACATGTCTCCTGAGCAGATTGTGGTGTCCCAGATGCAATCCTGGACAGAGAAACAACAGTAGGTAAACTTGAAGGAAACCTGAATAAAGTATCAACTTCAGGTAATAATAATGTCAACATGGGTTTATCAGTTGTGACAAATATACAACACTAATGTAAGATATTAATAATAGGGTAAACTGGATGTGGGGTATCTTCGCAACTTTTCTATAAATCTGAAACTATTCTAAAATAAGACCTTTACTTAAAAACATACTGTGGTAAATCAAAAATAAGACATAACACAACAGTCCATCAACAGTAAAACAGATAATAAATTCAGGTCTGTGCTTACACTGCACTAAAAATAGCAAACTTCTCATGCATGCAACCACATGGAAGCATTTCAAAACTATTTTGTTGAGGAAAAAAGCCAGAATCAAAAAATTTGATTTCATTTATATAAGTTTCTATGTGAAAAATATCAAAATAGCGGTTGTCTCTGAGGGATGGGAAGTGAAGGAAGGCTTGAGAGACATTTTGGAATTCTGAACATAGTCTGTACCCCAATTTTGGTAGTAGTTGCAAGAAGATTATATTTACCAACACTCACTGAATTGCACTTTTACAATCTGTGCCTTTCGTGGCATGTAAATTTTACTTCAGAAACACCTACGTTAAAATTGTAAAAACACTTGGCTACTGTGGGGAGAATGAATTTTAGGAAATAAGGGCAATATCAAGGCCACTGTGGCAGTCTGGAGGGAAAAAAATGTGATGTCACAGAGAATGACAGGAATAGATGTATTTGGGGTATATTTGGGAGATAGACACAACCAGGACACACTGTTTTATGAGATGCAGACAATTAGAAATTTTTATGGCGAGAACTCTGAACTTAATCAGTAGACCCAGGTATGCATTTCAGCTCTGCTACTTTTTAATTTTCTGATCACACATGAATAGCTTCATTGGTTTGGGCCTTTGATATCTCATCTTTTAAATGAGCTAATTAGACTTGTCCTATCTAGCTCACTGGTTCCAGAGAACTGAATGCGGTAATTTATATAGAAAACAGTTTATAAATTGTAGTGTACTACAGATATTAAAGCTATTATTAATTACATTAGGTATGAAGTGTGACAGTCCTGGAAATTCTATTGTGGGTACTTTAATCATCACTGCATACAGGTAAATTATCCTACCTTAAGAAGCAGAGCTACTTCCCAGGATAGAGATAATAAGGATCTCCAACTGGGATCTTAAATTAAGAATCCCAGACGACAGGTTAGAAAACAAATTTCGAATACCTGCTAAGAGATCAAGGTTGCAGTCCTGAGAAAATGGTGCTGTGTGGTGTCTGTTACGAGAATCTTCAAAATTCCACACACAGACCTTCCTGAAATATGACACCTCACACTGCATAGTTTGCATCTGCTTGCCAATAAGCACAGAGGGGCATTGTTATATCTTGGGCACAACTTATCTGGGGCTATGCCACGCTAACTCTATGCTCAGAACTCTCCTGATAAGTCCAAGATGACAGCCAATCGGATGTTACTCTACCAAGGTTTCCTAGGCAACTGACACGCAGCTAAAGAAACGAATTGCACACAGTTGAGAAGAAAAATACTGCAGCAATTTTACCTTACTGATATTTTTCCTTCCTAAAAAGAAATGCATACACACACACACACACACACACCAAGGACCGATTTTGGAAAAACAGAGCACTAAGAACCAGCAAGGCAATGAGACAAAGGATGAGCACACCCTTCCTGTTCAAATCTATTAATACTACTGTCTTCTGAAATACAGTTACAGATGATAATATTGACAACAGTGATACAATTTGAAAAATGTTTAAGTTCTTGGATAAAAAGAATTAGGGTAGCATTCTTGCTGTATATTCTAAACTGGTTTGGAGTATTTTTTTACCTTTTTTTTTTCTAATTCAATTTACTGGGGTGACAATGGTTTGTAAAATTACATAGGTTTCAAGTGTACAATTCTATAATGCATCATCTATACATCAAATTGTGTGCTCACCACCCAGAGTGAGTTTTCTGTATAAAAACCCGATCAGATGGGTACTGAGAATCATATTTGCTTCTTAATTTACAGAATGTAGAACATACCCAAGGCTTAGTAGGTCCTCACTGAAGGTGACTGCATCAATAAAGAAATAGCATTGAACCTTCTGATTTGATAATGTCCTCGCCTTACCCCTAACTCGAGACTTACTCATGATTAGCTCGGTGGATGATGAGCAATACCGGATTTAGAAGGCTAAGGAGCAGTAGTAGTCTTTCTTTGGAGATTTTCCCTTTTCTCATTTGCTTCCACTTTCTGCAGAGGGAGGATGCAATCAGTATGTTCTAGCTAAGGTCTAGGGAAATCAAATAAATCCCTGTTTCTCACCTTTACATTCCAGTGTGTGGATTTAGCACTTTGAGAAGAGATAAACTTGTGTAATTAACTCATTTAAAAAATTAAGTTCTTACAATGTGCCAGGTGCTAGAAATGCTGACTGCTATCCTAAATGGTTTTGAACAAATACTTAACACCCAAAAACTCACTGTATACTAGGCCTTGCCAAATATGATGGACCAGCTCGAGCTGCACAGAACTTCGGTGGCATGTGGCCAGGTTGAGGATCTTTAAATCCTTGAATACCATTTCTTCAGCAACCACCGTGATAGATTAGAAACTGAGTGATGCACAGAAAACTAGCCAGACGAATTGTATTTTCTTTAGTACTGACTTGGCTTTAACTCTAAATCCTACCTCTTTGATCTCTTGCCTTGGTATTCCACATATGAGCCTCCAGAATTTCTAAAATCAGGCTGAATTACCTTCCAATCTAGACTAGAGGAAAGTTTACGTGTCCAGAACATAAAACGTATTAGATGGGGAATGCCATCTGCTTCTTTAATCCCTGTATCCTGAGGGCCTAGCACAGACGCTGAGCTTAGCTACATTTTTTGGGGTGACAGAATGAACATGGGCTCCTTTGCATCTCTTTTCTCCAGGACCCATCTTAGTAGGCCAGAGGGATGGCGGATGGGTATTTGGGAAGAAGCCCTGATCTCCCTGGAGAGATCAGATGAAGTCGCTAATGTTCAGGAGTCTTTTCTTCTAACTCCCTCATTGAATGAATACAAATAAGGAATTCCAGGGAAGGGTAATGTTTGCTGGAGATCATGTGTCTAGTTAGCGGGAGAATTTCTGAGCTTGTTGCATCTTCCTCCAGCACCACAGTGTGATTGGAAGGAAGTGACGAACTGAATGTCGGATGATGAAACTCGGGGCAGTTCCTTTCAAAGGAAACATATTTGATCCATTAGAGAGCAGAACCTGGACCACTAAGAGTGAACACCTGCATAGTAATGATACAATGAAAAAAAGTAATTCTTATAATTTTT
>NW_017731766.1:208933-209960 GCF_001890085.2 Hipposideros armiger | reverse complement strand
AGTAATTCTTATAATTTTTAAAATCCTACTACATTTTCAAAGGATGTGCAGAACATTTTTGAAAATTTTCTATGTCTGTCTGTATGTATACTCGTAGGTAGAGATAAATATCTAGAGTAGCGGTTCTCAACCTTCCTAATGCCACGACCCCTTAATATAGTTCCTCATGTTGTGGTGACCCTCAACCATGAAGTTATTTTCGTTGCTACTCTATAACTGTAATTTTGCTACTGTGATGAATCGTAATGTAAATATCTTTTTGTTTTCCGATGGTATTAGGTGACCCCTGTGAAAGGGTCGTTCGACCCCCAAAAGGGTCGTGACCCACAGGTTGAGAACCACTGATCTAGAGTAATCTACAATGCAATGCTATCAGAGATCTCTGGGTGGTAGAATTTCATGTCATCTCATAATTAGTGGAATATAAAGTTGATTCTATAACCATATTAGCCAACACATTTATTATTAGTTTTAAGATAAATATACAAATATACATTATACATAAAAACAACTGAGTTTGTATATAAATATAATTTACTGCTTGGTGTGTGGTAGGTTTCAATGTACTTTTTATATGTAATTTATGCATATATACAAACATACCTGCAGTAGAACCCTTTAGACTATTGAATAAATTACTGCATACTTCAGATAATTTAAAATGGACTCATTCAGGCTTTGTTTATAGGAGGAACACATTAATTATAAAACCTTCAGTGCTGATTTGGCCACATATTTTATAGTGAAATGGATTATACTATCTGGAATTGATCGCGTTGCCTCCAGAGTTTGGGTTTTATGAAAATCTCAAATAGTTTATGGCTTTATGCATACATCTGAAGATTCCCCCCCAAGCTGAATTATCTGAACAAGAAAACAAGGCTGACAATGAAAAGAAAGCAGCCCCTGCTTCTCGAGAGAGAGAGAGCTCACCAACGCAAAAATCACTAAAGTAATTACAGTCTGGTTATTGTTTTAAAACTGTCAACATATTCGCTTCCAAACAGCCTCGATTTTTCTTCTGTTT
>NW_017731766.1:205698-206923 GCF_001890085.2 Hipposideros armiger | reverse complement strand
TTTAATTTAAAAATTCCAGTTCTTTTACAAGGCCTATGATGGGATTACACTCTTCTGACCCTTTGAAGTTGGATGAGCCCATATGACTTTTATTTATTTATTTATTTATTTATATTTTTTAGCTGTGCCATCCTGCCACCTGTTGGCAGCTCAGCAGCTGCTCAGCTCAGGCCGGGGCTTGAACCACTGTTGCTCAGAGCTCAAACTCTTGAGCGAGCTCTTAACCAACTGAGCCACTCAGCCCGCCCTATATGACTTTTTTTGGCATGTTAAATATAAGCAGTTAAAGCCAAGTCAGTACACAATTATCTGCTTTATAGTGATCAACAAAATTGTATGTGGTGGCTACTCTATCAGCAAAGGTTCCAGAGTGAGCATAAATAAGTAGAGCCCCTCAACTGACCCACAAAGAAAATGTAGCCTCAATGAGAGGAAAAATAAACAAAACTTTGTTGCATATGCTGCTAAAATTTTGGAATTGTTTGTTATCACAGCATAATCTGTCCTAGCATGTCCTAATCAACAGGTTATCAAGTCTATACTATCTGCATTTTACCAATAAGTTGAAGAGTAAATTTTCTAATTTGTCCAAGGCCAAGGAGTCAATAAAAGAACTGTGATTGGTATAATTTTTTCTGACATTGAGCCCAAATCATTACCACTAACCTTATTTCACGGACTTGAATTAATTCTTAGAAAACAATTTCTTTTACATGAACTTCCTTAGACTTAGTCGTTCTAGAAAACACTTGTTTTTGATACCGTTTCTTTGGAATATCTTCTTAAAGCCAAACCCGAGAATATAAAAATACCACCTATAGCCCTTTCGTATGACTTACAAAGCATTTTCACAAATAGTAACTCATTATATCTTCACAATAAACCTGTGACTTAGGCAGAGCAGGTATTATCCTGTTATCACTAGTGAAGAAAATCAAAGCACAGAAAAGTTAATAGTTAGTTGACATGCTCAAGGTCATATAGCTAGGCGATGACAATGACAAATTCTAGGATGAGAATCCCAGAGTCAAGAATTACTCTTCCAAGACAGCAGTGAGAGAGAGGTCTGTGAAGGTAATGGTTATTCCTGGCACAGTAGAGAGAAGCCTGTTGTGAAACTCAGCTCTGCAAACAATTTGCAATTTTATTTTGCAATCAGGATCATTGATAACATTTTCTAATAGTTCTTCTTTGCAGTCAGTTCTAAAAATAGAACTGATTAATA
>NW_017731766.1:202892-204589 GCF_001890085.2 Hipposideros armiger | reverse complement strand
AAATAAGACATGTTTCTACTTTTGAGAGGTTTATAGTCACTGGGGAGACAGATGGATAAGCCAACAAATATTCTAGTGTGTTAGATGTTGTGTAATAGAAGCATGAGTGAAGTGGTACATGAAATAGAGGAAGTTAAAATTTCATATTATTTTTTTCTGTCTGGGCCATGGCAGGTCTAGAAGTAGGTAGAGATGTCTGGAAAAGCTCCACAGAAGAAGTTTTTTGGACACACCTTGAAAGATAAATAAAGATGAAAGAAACAGAGAAAGGGAGAGGCATTTAAGCAGAGGAACAAAATATTTTCTACCAGTTATAGACAGGAAATATAGCTTTTGTGAGGAAAGTATGCCAACCACTAACCTAAAATTATCAGACTTTATACCTTATTCTCTGGCTGTTGGTTTCTGTCCAATCCTTAGTTTTATGGTTCTGTTTGGTTATGTTTCTTTTTCTTTCCTGTTTTTCTGTTTGTTTGTTTTTCTGTTTGTTTGTTTTGTTTTGTTTTGGTAAGAGGGAAGTAGTAGTCAAGAGTGGAGTCTGACAGACCTACTGTGTTTAAATGATAGGGACTTGTTTAATGCTTATAACAAAATCTCATGAACATATAAACAATAATTTTTACCCAAATATGATTTTCTGGTTTTGTTTTATTTCTGCATCTTTTCTTTGGGAACATCTCTTTGTCAATACACAAATTAACTGGATCCTTAAAATTTTAAATGCATATACCTATTAATGTTTTANAAGGAAAATGAGAGGTCTCCCTGCTACCCGATTTTAACCAGGAGAGAATGAGCAATGGCTATCGTGTCCCTTGGGTACGTTTGCACAGCAAGTACCTGAGTCAGGACTAGCGCTCTGAGCTCCAAAAGATCAGTTTCCTTGTCATTGGTTCTCACTGCCTTGAAATGGTCAGCAGTCTTATATTAGTATACCATGGCTTACCAGACCACCAAGAAAGTTGTTAAGGTTTAGCCTGACATGTCAGAGAAAGAAGGCCTGAATATTTTAGGTAACTCATTCCTTTTGCAAAACCGGTGGGATTTCCAACATTATAGTAGCTCCAGACATAATAAAAACTCATCTCTGAGGCACAAATTTTGTAATTCTCTTGAATAAGGAAGGCTGTATTCAAATTTCAAGCCTCAGACACAATGTTAATTCTGATTTTAGCACATCTCTGACAGAGGAAATGTAATATAATTCTGGTTCAGTGCTTTGAATTCATGTTTCATGATTTTCTTTGCCACCTCTAGTTTTACAAAAGTCATGGTATTCAGGGCTTTTGACCTTGTTCTTGATGTAGTTTGAAACAACATTTTGATTCCAAGTTTATATTTTTAAATGTACATGCATATGTGTGTAGCTGTATCTATACTTCTAGATATATCTAATCTATATCCATATTCGCATCTATATCTGTAGTTCTCTCTCTCTCTCTCTCTCTCTCTCTCTCTGTATATATATATATATATATATATATATATATATATATATATATACACACACACACACATACATATGCATAGCTGTATAGATATCTATAGGTAGATATAACTATAGGTAACATAAAGATATACACATATATACATATATACTTATAGAGACAAATAAGGACAAAATATGTAAATGTGAAAAATTGGAAGCAAATATTTTGAATTGAACAACTTCCCTCCCTTAGGCCTACCTTAAATAC
>NW_017731766.1:171948-201324 GCF_001890085.2 Hipposideros armiger | reverse complement strand
CTTCATCTGTAAAATGACATCAATGACTTCTACTGCCTTCCAACTAAAAAGTTCTATCATTTGGACAACCTACAGAGGCCTCTATAATAGCCCTTCTTGCTTACCAGTCTACGATTACATAAAAAATGTTTTGTTATATACAGTATATTCAGGCATTAAATCAGAATATGAAACTGGTGATTCGGCAAATGTGTTAGAGTTCCATTTTAGGGTGATGCATTTTATGGAAGCCTGTGCATTAAACATCAACTACAGCATGAACATGCCCATTTAGGTGTAAATGTATGTATATGTGACACTTATAATCCTATAAATAAGCCTGTGGATGTATAAAGAAAGCAAAATACATTTAAATATTTATTTTCTCAGCCTGGCTCAAAAAAAAAAAGCTTCACTTTCAAGTTCTGTGAGCCTACCAGAAAAATGCTGGCCTAAACTAAAAACTCTGAAATGTGTTTTAGGAGGCAGTAGACTCCCAAAGATGGGGGTCAATGTCAGTGCAGGGGTCCTTTCAGGCTTCTTGAACTCAAAACGAGACTTATTTCCTGGTATGATTCTGACAGCATTACCTAAGCTGAAATGGATACGCTTGCTATAATATAAGATCAATTCAATGCTTTTGATAAGCTTCAGGAAAGAAGAAAGAGCCAAGCACAGCAAACAGAGCGAGGAGCTGGGTCTTCTGCTTAAATTCGCTAAAAGGTTGTTTGAGGGCATTTTTAATCCTTACTAGCCTTTTGGATGCTCCAACTGAAGCAACTACTTTACCATCTTGGCAGGTGTGATTATTTGGTTTTGATGCTGGTATATATCATCAGTTACCTACTAGTGGGCAAAAGGATTGGACACCTCTAATGTACACTATTTTTTATATATATTCAAAAACAAAAAAAACAAGCAAAAGGGAAATGTATTTTCCCAGAAGTTTATCTGAACTTAGTATCTTTTAGAGGGAAGAAGGCAGAAGATTAACTCCCTGGAAAACCTCACTATTCTCTAGTATGGCAGGTGGGGCTGTTTCTGCCATATTTAGTGAAGGGCAGTAATGGTGGCCATGGGGTAGGTACTAGGAAAATTCTGATTACCTGTTGTACCCGTAGGAGCATTTAGAAAAGAGCACTGAATAACACACCAGTGGACCCAGGAAGAAGCCCAGAAACATCCACTAATTAAGTAAAAAACCTTGGCCAAATTCACTTGACCTCTCAGAGCTTCATTTGTAAAATAGAGTTGGCTGCATTTGTTTAGCTTATACTACATTATTGTGACAATGAAATGATAAGATGTATTAAAGTAATTTGTAAACTTCGTTAGTTAATTCAAAATTTAAACCTTCCACACCTATCAGTACCTAAAACACTACAAGGAATGCCTAGATAGAAGGTAAGTTATTGGGAAATTCTTCCAGTGTAGTTTGGACAAGCGTCAAATACATAAATCAAGTAGAGAAACAATGACTGATGATGTCTTTTAAACTGTATGTACATAGCAGCTAACAGCGTTGAGTAGGTCTCGCAAACTATAGTTCCTCCTCTTCCAGCCATTTTGTCTCTGGACATTTCTTTGACTCCCCTTCCAACAGCTTCTTATAGAAAAGTCCCCTGAAGCTTTCTTCCAATGCTCATTGCTATATCCTCTCTCACTGGACAGTCAACCACTTCTCCATCCATATGGGGTGGACCTTCCAGTGGCCTTCACTGATACCAGCTACTTACAGCTGGCGATTGATCTGACGGTCCAGGGCTCATGCCTTAGTTCTCATGGAGTCATACTAGTTATTAACTGTTATCTTTGCCTTGGATGACACTTGTCCTACATTCCAACTTACTTTTCCAAAATTACATCTGGACGTCTCAACAACCTGTGAAACATAATCAGTAAACCTGAACTCACTGTCTTCTCTGCACAAATTGGCTTTCTTCCCTTCGGTGCTTATTTTGGTATACAGCATGGCGGCATTTTTTCCACTCAGGCTTGAAAACTAAAGTTTATTATTTTTTTTTTTAGTTATTGCTTTTCCTCCACTACTCATTATTGCTCTAGCTTGTCATTTCCATTTTGTAACATCTCTTGTACAAGTCCTTTGTACCTAAGGTGAGGGTTGTTTACCTGAATCATTTTACTTATCTCCCTGCTGCCAGGTCATCTTCTGTCCATTTTCCCATCCCAAACAATGTTTCCAGATCAACTTGATTATGTCATTTAAAAACAACAACAACAACAACAACAAAAACTTTCAAAACTATTTCACTCTTCAATAAAATCAGTAATCAAAGGGCTCCATATTCTGGGCCCAATGTGCTGTCTCTTTCATGTTTCCATCCAAGCATCCTATGCTCTTCTCAAATGCACAGACATTATATTCATTTATGGAGAATCGGAAAAGACATCAAACAAGAAGTAGTATTTGACAGGTGTCAGGATCCCTGCGATATGCTTCTGTGAAAGCCTCCATTGATGCCTCATAATGCTGATTATACCACTAGATGAACAGCACAAATCCACCCACCTCTGTGACACCTTCCCTGATTTACACACAGTAGCATGTGATTTCTCCCTATTTGAAACTTTCAAAGTGCTTTGTCTTGTTTAAAGATTGGCTTACCACTTTCTGCCTGTCATAGTTATTTTTCTGTACTTGTTATTCTCTCTCTTTAGATTTCAAGCTCCTTGAGAGCACAGACTTCATTTTTATTCTCTGTAGTACATTCATTCATTATTCACTGTATTGGAAAATTCCACCAGATAAAGTAATGCTTGTGTTTACTATTCCCAAGGTTGCAATTGGAATAAAAACATGTTTTATATATATATATATATATATATATATATATATATATATATATATATATATATAGAGAGAGAGAGAGAGAGAGAGAGATTATAAATATATACTAAAAACCACCATCAGTTCAATGATCTGAATGAATTTTTCTGCTTTTAAATAAATTTAGAAGAACCAATTGCTACTAATTGTATTTTCTTGTCTAACATATTTTCATAAAGTATTTCATTCCACTGGAAAGTAACAATCAATGCCTCCAGGGAAATTAAAGTTTGCTAACCTATTTCTTTTTTTTTTTTTGATTCGTTCTCTAGCTTTAAAGACTTAAGGGTTGTCTGCTACAAACATCTCTTTCTGAAAACAACATGGCAACTTTCCCAGATGACGGTGCTTCTGTAGCTGCTTAAAGTCAGTTAAAGTTTCACATACAGCAATGCATTCTATTAATCTTTTTAAAAGACAGTCACTTTAAATGACATGGCAGTTAAATGAGATTAAGAGTGATAGTACCCCATCAGGAAAGAAAGTGAAGTTAGAAGTTTTCAGAATATACCTCCATCCATCGAGGTCACCATCATTAAGATAAACTATCTTTTTTCCCCCAACATGGCCCTTGGTGACATTATCTGAACCATGACTTCATAATGGATGGACCATAGGTATAAATTCTTATGAGAGTACATACAATTTTAATGTCTATTCTTTCTTTCAATAAAATCTTATTAAGTGGCCACAATGCTCTGAGAATTGTGCAAGATAAACTTCTAGAGAAGAATTTTTGTAAATGTATTCTACCAGATATTTATTGTGATAGCCTTTTAAAAAAATTAAAAAAAATATTCTTTGATCAAATGATGTTGGGAAATGTCCTTATCTCCCTTTTACAAGTGTACATGCATATTCACATATGAACGATTCAGATACGTCAAACACTAAAAAAACATGCCTGACTTTGTTTAATACAACATCTTTGTCTCTTTCTGACTGGGAATTTTTTTGTTGTTTTGTTTTTTTAATGTCCAGTTGTACCAATGACCAATATACAACCTTCTGGAAAATAAACTTCTCAGACTTAGCATTGTCTCAGTATGGCTTACAAAATCTTGTCACATGCTGACATACCCAATTTGAGAGATGCAATGTCTCATAGGAGGATGGTGTCCTGTTTGGAAGACAATCAGAGTTTCCACTTTCATCCTTACTCATAATCTGTTCAACTTTTAGAATATCACTTCTTCACCTCTCTGGGCCAAATTATTTCCATTTCACAAAAATTAATTAGCAATGGATTTATATCCTAATGGTGAGAAACAGATCTACTGTTTCTCGACGATACCATCATGAAATTTGGAAAGAGTATGCTTGTAATGCTATTAGGATGAAAAACATAGCGCACCTAAGAAGTTATGAACATAGGACAAGGAAGAACATGCTGGCTGTGGTTACCGTCCAGTTGGTACAGCTCATTGGAAGCACTATGGACATGCCAAAAAGACATCTAGAGAATTTTATTGTTTTCACTCCCACCCCCAGTTTTCTTCAATATAGCACTAATAGTTTATGACTATTCAGTTATACATCATTGGATTTGACTATGCATGTCTCTGAAACAACTGGCAAAGAAAATACAATTGACTCGGGCAATTGAAATAATATAAAATTTCATAATAAAGAAAAGCAATGATAGATTTTTAAGGATCCAATGTACCAAGGAAAAATTAAATGGTATGATGATGTTTAATATAGATTTGATTTGCGAGCTATTTTGTGGAAGCCCCAAGATTTAATGAACATTATTTCAAAGGTTAAATGGACAAGGGCAAGGGGTCTCTACCACTTTAAAAATAAATACTCTTTGATATAGTTATATTTACTCTCTCTTTTTAATGTAAGCATGATTTTTTTTTAATTACAAAGACAGGTAAATGTGTTACTTAGGTCTTGTGTCTTCAACTAAATGGCTGTGTGACATTAGATGATGCCACTTTAATTCTATGGCCCTCATGTTTTTTACATATACAATAAAAGGCTTAAACCATACATATTTTGGGGCAAAAATCTCTTATTTTATGAAACAACATAGAGATGTCCGAACTATGAACAACATGAAGGCAAGTCAATCCAATACACCATATTTTCTACCTGCCCCATTTGAAAATGTGCCTTTAGTGTGAGATTATTTGAGAATACCAATTCATGGGTAAAATCAGTTTATAGCCACTTTGGGCCAATATGCTTTGGGGAAACATACAACTCAAATGGCTTCTGTATGCATATTTGGAGATTGCAACAATGTATTAAGTCACTGGACATAAGCAAGTCATAAAACAGATATCATGGCTCAGGTATACAAAATGTAGTTGCATATACTTTATCAGGAGTCAAAGGAAATATCTCACAGAATACCTTATAGAAAAAGTGTTTGGTTGAGTTGTGGAAATGATAATCTAGATACATGTTTAATCACTTTCTGGTATTAAAGCAAGGGGACTAGTTTAGAGATGCAACATATAATACTCATGAAAAGCCAAGCCAAGGTTCCCAGCTTTAATCCCCAGTCCTGCCTCCTACTAGTATGTACTTTGTGGAAGTTACCCTTATTCTCTATGTTACAGTTTTCTCATCTGAAAAGTTAAAATGATAATAGTAAGCACCTTAGAAGACTTTTCTAATAATTAAACTTAGGTATGCATGCCAAACACAGTACCTGGCTTTTATAACAAGTGCTCAAGTAATGCTGGCAATTTTAAAAATTAATACTTGAAAGTTCTGGTTTCAATAAAGGTAGAGTAGCTGGATTCATGCTAATCATCCTGCTAATTACAATCACAAACTTTAGGCAGATATAAAAACAAACATTATAAAACAATTGTTTTAAAGCTCCAGATAGAAATCCAAAGCAGGTAGAAACTAAAAGAAAAACAATCTCTAAAGAAGGGAAACAAACTCGGTGTTTTGCAATTAAATAGCTTTCTCCCAAAGGAACACCCTAGCATCCAGTATCAAAGAATGGAGAGAACTAGACGTGGATTTTTACTGGGAGGAAGAAACAGAATTGGAATTTGGAGCTGCTAGAATGACTGGAAATTGATGGGAAATGTTCCTCAAAGGAGGACGCCACAGAAGTGAAAGCACCAAAATTGTGTATAAATTCTCCTTAAATATTGGCTTATGCATAAACTGGGCATATGGAAGGTGCTACAAAAGGAACCAGAAGAAAGCTGGGAGAATAAAGACTTAAGCAGAAATTTGCAGAAATTTCAGCAACCTAGTGCTAGAGAGAAATTTGGACTACATGCCCCAATAAGTTGGAGGGTCTCAGTAAATTACTTGGGGTTTCCATTGAAATCCCGGAACAACCAGGCCTTAAGAGGAAGAATCCAAGGCCACGTCATAGTTCTAAGAACAAAACCAAGGTCCGTACGGGACCCATTTAAATGAAAACTTTCATCAGATCAAGTCAATCTGCCAGTTTTCAGACTCCCTACTGATAGAAAACAGAACAATCTTTCATTGGAGCTAGCATAATTCAGATTTTTCTACAACATATTATCCACCATGTCCAGTATGCAATGAAAATTTATAAGATAGAATAAAAAGGAGAAAAATTTGATCCAAGAATTAAAATAATATCAACATAAATAGAGCCACAGATGACTCAGATATTGGAATTATTAACAAAGCTATTTAAGCCAGGTTTAATAAAATATTAAAACATGTATTATAGGTGTGTTGTTGGAAGACTCAGGAAAATGTGGTGAAAATAGTTGAACAAAATGAAAAATCTCAGTAGAGAAATGGAAAAAAAACACTAAAAATGAACCAAATGAAATTACTAAAAAAGTGTATGTATGTGTATGTATGTATGTATGTGTATATATATATATATATATATATATATATATATATATATATATTAGAAAAGGTCTTGGATGGGCTAGACAGAACAGGAAAAAAAGGCATCAACAAATACCAAGACAGGTCAGTAAAAATTATTCAATCTGAAACAAAGAATAAAAATATAAAAATAAATATCAGAACAGAGCGTGTGAGACCATTACATAATACCAAAAGGTAATATGTAAGTGTGGTTCCCTAAGCAGAGGAGAGAGAGAATAGGGAAGAAAACAAATATTTGAAGAAATAATAATAAACATATTTATAAAATTGATGGAAGACATGAAATCAGAGAACCAAAAATGTCAGGAAGCCCCCAGCAAGAAAAATACAAAGAAAAACACATCTGTGGGCATTATAGTAAGACTGTTGAAAACCAAAGAGAAAGAAAAAAATATTAAAAGCAGCTAAAAGATAAAGATAAAGATATATATATATATATATATATATTTCCATTAGAAAACATTGAAAATGAAGTCTCACTTGTTATTGGAGAAAAAACAAAATCAAGGCCAGAAGATAACAGAAAGAGATCTCCTAAGCGTTGGTAGGAGTGAGGTTGGTAAGAAAACTGTAACATAGAATTCTACATATGCTCCTCAAATATCTTTCATAAATGGAAGAAAAACTGATGTTATATTTGGAAAGGGGAGATAAAAGCTTAAATAATGTGTTATAAAAATAATCATGAAATTTCTTCTGCCTGAAGAAAAATAATCCACCAAGGAAACACAGATGCAAGAAAAGATGAAGAAAACTCGAAATGGTAAATATATGGACATACAAGAAGGAATATATTTTTCTTAATTTTTTAAAATGTTATTGACTGTTTAAAGCAATAAATAATGACATTCATAGAAATATAGAAGATGATAGCAGAGTGGGTAAACTAAATTATGCATGTTAAAGTATAATATTAATTCAAGTTAGACATTGAAAAGTTTATGTTTCAAAGCAAGTACTGAGAAATTAAAGAAATAAGCTATTAGATTAAAGAGGGAGATTAAATAAAATAATGTAAGATACTCCTTGCAAAAGGAGAGACAAAAAAACCAAAATATCAGACAGGCCATACAGAAAACCAAGAACCAGAAAAAACCTTAAATATAATACAATATATTAATAATGGCATTCATTGTATATGGCTTAAACACTCCAATGAAAAGAAAGAGATTGTCAGGCTGGTTTTAGTGATGATTCACACTAAAATTATATGTAAATACAAAGGCTGAAAATTAAAGTATGGGAAATGATTGCCTAAGCAAAGAGTAATCACCAGAAATCCACATTAACAGCAGACAAAGTAGGCTTCAAGAAAATGAACATTACCAGAGATGCAAAAGAGGAACATTTGATAATGATAAATTATTTTCCTCAGAGACTAAACTCTTGTGAAGATGTAAAAAAACTGGGCAATGCTAGTAACCAATGTGACCAAATTGATATTGCTGAACACTACCTAAAACAACTTTAGAATTCAGATTTTTTTCAGGTGCATATAAAACATTTACCAACATAGGCCACACATTGTACTACAAATCAAGCATCATTTGATTCAAGATTGAAAACATACTACCTACATTCTCATATTGTGATGGAATGAAACTGGAAATAATTACTAAGAAAACTAGAAAATATCCAAAATATTTGAAACTAAGTGACACACTTCTAAATAGTCCATGGACCAAAGGAAAAAAAAAAAAACCTAAGGGAAATCAGAAAATATTTTGACTCAATAACAATGAATAAAAAAAATTTAAATCCTGTTGATAGGGAAATGCATAGCTTTAAATTCATATTTTAGAAAACATTAAAGATTTGAAATGAGCTAACAACACAAGATTTTTTATTAAAAAAGGATGAGCAATTAAACTAAAACAGAAGGGAGCAAAGCAAATAAAAGTAAGTCATAAACAATTTAAATAGAGAACAACCAATAGAGAAAACTAATAAAGTTGAAGTTGGTTTCTTTGAAAAAAATAATAACATTAATAATATTGATACAGTCACTAGCAAGGCTTATGAAGAAAAAATGAAGAAACACAAGTGACCAATATAAGGAAAGAAATAGGGACCATGACTAATAGCTTACAGATATTAAAAGCATAAGAAGGGGCTCTACGAGAAACTTCAGCCTAATAAATTCAACAACTGAGATGAAATGGACGCTCTCGTTAAAAACCACAAGTCAGTGAAGCTAACACAAAAGAAATAAAATATTTAATATTTTATAACTATTAAAGCAGTGAACTAATTATTAAAAAGCTTTCCACAAAGAAAACCTCGGGGCCACATGACTTCACTGGTGAATTCTATGATACAATTAAATAATATCAATATATAATAATTATGTTACAAAATAAGAGAGGAGGGCATATGTACCAACTTCTGTTATGAGGCCATTGTAATCAATCTGACGCCAAAATTAACAACACACATTACAAGAAAGAAAAATTTTAGACGTTGTCCCTTATTAACATAGATGCAACCATTTTAATGAAATATTAACAAAATCCAACAATGTACAAAAAACGATAATACACTAGAACTAAATTCTTGGGTTTATCCCAGAAACAAAAACTTGGCATAACTTTTTAAATCAATCAATGTAATCTATAACATAAGGAATCTAAAGAAGACAAATCATATGATTTTTGAATAAATGCAAATAAACCTTTGATAAAATTCAATAACCTTTTATAATGAAAACTTGTAGCAAACTAGAAATTAAAGAGACATGACTCAATTAAATTTTAGTCATTTATAAAACAAACCTACAGCTAACGCCATATTTATGGAAAAAATCTTTAACACTTTTCTTCTAAGATCAGTAACGAGGTAACTGATCTTTTATCACTTTTGATATTAGGGCAATAAGGCAAAAAAAAGTAAAAATGGAAAACAAAGGAAAATGGTGAGGTTTTTTTTGACAATTACATAATTATAGAAGTATAAAAATTTAAAATAACCTACAAATAGATAACTGAAATTAATAACTGGATTTTGTAAGGTAGAAGGAGATGATATCAATATAAAAAAAAATCAACTGAAATGCACCCCAGTAAAAATAACAGGCTATCGATGCCTATGACAACATGAATAATTCTCCAAAATATTATGCCATGTAATTCCATTTATATGATGTTCAAAACAGGAAAAGCGACAGAGAGCACATCAGCTATTGTCTCTGAAGATTTTTTACTAGAAAAGGGCACAAAGGGACATCAGGAATGGTGGCAATATTCCATATTTATATCTGTGGTATGGCTACATTGGTGTGTATACATTTGTCAAAACTTATAGAACTGTACAATATTTTTTCTTTATATTATATATATATATATATATATATATGATTTATCTCAAATAAAAATAAAGAGAATCAATAGCCCATTGCATCTCAGTGAGTTAATTAATGCTGCCACATGCATTAGAATGTAGATCTCTTCATTTCTTGTCCAGAATAGTTAGGATTTTGAGAATTTTAATGTAAGCTGAAAAATACCTAATAATAATGATATCAATCATTTGGACTGGTGTGATACACTGAACTTGGCTTAATATATTCTCATCTAGCTCAGGAGACTTTTTTTGGTATTGTGAAATTTATTGCACATTGTTAAAAGAATAATAGAACAGGTTATCACTGGGAAGGTCCTAAGATTTGTTGTTTTACCTATAGAGACAGCTAATAGAAATACATATACAATCAAGAGAGGGTAAGGTTATCATGTTTTATAACCCAAGCAAGACTGAAGAAATAAAATTTTCAAAGAATTTCTACTAAAAATTAATGACATAGAAATGCTTCTATAAGAGGAGAGACTAAAGGGTTGCTATCTTTTATTCTATCAAGACAATACTTAGCAAGGGTGTGACTGAAAAACCTTCAATGGATGGGAGATATAACTTAATTTATTTGGAAAACATCTTTGGTAATCTACTCTAATCAATAAATTATTTAAGAGTTTGTTATATCTCAGGAATGGCGACAATATTTCAGCTAAAAAAATCTAATCTACTAGCTTCAGCTGCCTGAAATACTATGTTGAGACACAGTCTAAGGTCTCTGGACTCAAAAGCACCATGATTGATTGGTGCTATGTGCTCTGGCCAAGTCATAGGGAATAGAGGGCCCATTTTTCAGCAATGTTCTCCAGCACTCTTAACAGAGGTTCAAGAAGCTTACCGCTGAATAGCTATCATCTCAAGGCGGCTAGTGCTAATATTGGACACCTCCATTGTGAAGTAAATTGCTTTCTCTTTGGTTCCATTTCTGTTCTGTTCAGTTTCATAAAAGTTGAATCTTTCTTCAACATGTTACCATTTTAGATACTTGAAAAATCTATTATGTACTTATTATTTTCTTAAGTCAAATATCTATTTCACTCCTTGTTCTGCATAATCAATCACAGGTGCTGTTGCTGCTTACAAATGCTAAGGGGCACCTTACTGCTCTAGGATTATAATAACATCCCATCTATCTTTGCATCTCTAGCACCTAGAATGTGCCAGATGGAGCAGTGAAAACTTGTTGCTTACTTTGTTCAGTTGTGTACTTAAATTTTGTTACCATTCTTGACTTCTTTCTAAATGCACTCTCCATGCTGTAGAGATATCCAGTATATACATACTACAAATTTTACAAAGGTTTCAGAATTATACTTCAGGAGTCAGATAAAAGTATTTAGCTATGTACAAAATGAAATCAGGGCAGTGCCTACGCTGCATATGTAGGGTCCTGACATCGTATGTCTGTTAGTTTAAGTTACAAACGCAGGAATTTGTATCATAGCACAGTTGAAATCATAATTTTATTTTCCCATTGCCTACACCACACTAAGTCCTGGATTAGGCGATTTCACATTTTTGATCTCATTTAGTTTAAGAAGGGATTTATAAAATATTACATTTCTCATTACATTGCTCAGCAGTTATTTTCTTGCCTTGTATTCTTTCATTAATATGGCATTTAAGCTTGAATAAACTTTTTTTCCTTTTCTAACTTATTAGTTTCCCCATTTCTGAACTACAGACACAGAAGAAATCTCTTTCGCCACTGTATTCCTACTACACAGGGCAATGTCTGGCACATAGTAGGCGATCCATAAAACTTTGCAGATTAAATGGATGATGCAATGAAGTCAAATATCTATTTAGCTTGAAGGCTTTGCTACAATTCAACATGGATCCCTTGTTGTTCTAATCACCAAGGACAAGATTGTAGGTTTTGAACAGTTGCTCTACTCCAAGAATTCCACTAGACATTTTACAAATATTATTGTTCCTCATCCCAACCCGAAAGGGTCAAAATGTCTTTCGTATTATCTGCATGACTCTCTATCCTCTGCTTCTGTCAAAAAAATATACATTAGATAATATTATAATGTATTTTAAAATATCTTGAAAGTTGTGATCATAAGAAAAATGAGCTGTTTATAAATGACAATTTTGCACAGCCAATTAAACAAAAGAGCTGCACAAATAGAAAATGCCATATTAATGCAGATAATATCAAAATTTCTGATGAACATTTCTGAAAAATTACAAATTGATTTTATTCTACTGCCAGTTATGATTTCTTTTTAGCACCATTAAATTTAAGGTAGCTTCTATTATGATACAAATGCAATTATTTGGGGGGAAATAAAGCTAAAATAAATTTTAACACTGATTTATATAATTTATTCCAAGGACTATCATGCATAAGTCTTGTCAAAAGGATAAAGCTGTCAACCTTTATTATATAAATTATTTTTCATATCTTTTCAAAATTTAACTATATTTACTCACCTAAATAACTATTAAATGCACTGAAAATAATTAGGGAAAATTGATTGCTTTATTTCAATATCTTCATAAATACATTTGTGAAGTTGTTATGTGCTGCATATATTATATTATTTCATAATAAAATAAGCTTCTGAAAATTAAAATTAATTTTTATTGGGGTAATTTTCCTGAGGTAAAAGTCTTTAATAATAATAATAATACAATTATCACGTATTTTCAAGATTACTAGCAGATCTAGAGTAGGAATGTATCTTTTAATTCATGACCCAAGAATATTATCCATTCGCTTATTTTACTTGGCCCCCAGGGCATCTTTTCTATTAGAAAATTTTGTTCTTTCCATTAATCAGTTTACTCTTCGATAGAAAAAGTCAGATTTCCTGCACATTGCCCCAACAAGATTTTAAGCAACTTCAATCCCATAAGCAGTAATTATTGTGCCATTTATAAACAGGGAGTCATTAAATAATAGAGTATATTGTGGTACAATACCATCCCACTTCCCACTATAGTTTCTTAGAATAGAGATGTTTAAGATGAGCTAATTTATTCTAATTAAGTCAGACCTGACGATCCTCCCAAGAACTGAGTATTAGTCACTTTGTACCATATCACTGATCTTAGAAAGGAAGGATGTACACATGATCATACGTTGTGGTGACTTCTAAAAGGTAAGATCTTTTGTTTATACATAACAGAAGATGTACCTGAGGACCGGAGGAATTAACTTGCATCCTAGAATTAGCAACACATAGTAAAGGACTAATATACCAAGTTCCTGGTTTTAGGACAAAGTTTTGTTATTGTTCTGTCTAAATTTGTTAGAAGATTTGCTTGTTTCCTTCCAATTGTGTTTCTAGAGGGAAAGGAAGACTTCCAATTCTTAGGGAAGAATATTTGAATGGATGTTTCTTCCCTTCAACTCATTTCCTTCTTTCCCTGCAGAAATCAATAAATACAAGGAGGTAACTTTAGCAATACATCTCTCAAATGCATGACAGAAGTCGCTTTCTCTCTGCCATATTCCCCAGTTCTGCTTTACAGTACTGCTGAGAACGCTGTTTCATTTGGCTAATTATGTCTATTAGAAATCTTAGGAGAGGAGGGGTGCAAGATCCAGTAGCCTCACATTTCTAAAAGTTGGGAAATTTTCAGCCATTAATTTATCACCCTCCTCATTCAAAATAAGATTCTATAGTGCTTCCAGTTTTTTTTTGTGTTTCTTTTTTTTTTTACCATCATGACACATATATAAAGTTGCATTCTTTGGCAGGTTGGGGTAAATAGAGGAAGCTGCCTGGTAATAGAGAAGGATCCACCTGCCTAGATTTGGACCATCCCCTTTTAAGTGCAAAGACATTTCTTATTGAATGCTTATTAAACATGATGCAAGGTGTTTTTTTTTTCTTTTTTCATTTTTGTTTTCATTATTTATTTAACACAGTTGCTAAAGACAAGCAATCTTAAAGGAAAGGTATTCACATTGCATGAACCCCAAAGACAGTAATGGAGATCTAGAATCTAGCCTATTATAACATTAATACCAGTAGAGGCCAGTCTTACTTAATTGGTATTTTGATATGCCAATTATAACTATTCTTACATGTTCCTTAAAACAGACTTCTAGGGCTGGCTGAATGGCTCAGTTGATTAAGAGTTGGCTTGGGAGTATGAGCTCTGAGCTGCAGGGCCCCCGGTTCGATTCCCACATGGGCCAGTGACACTGCCCTCTACAGCTATGATGGTGAACAACAGCTCATCCTGGAGCTGGGCTGCTGTGAGTCGCTGAAGACAGTGTAGGCTGCAGTGGGCTGCTGTGAGCTACAGTGAGTGGCTGGCAGCCAGCGTGAGTGGCCAGCAGCTGGTGAGAGCTGCCATGAACTGTCGTCCAATGGCCGGCGAGCGACTGCCTCACCCAGGAAGAGTGCAATGATAATACCAACATGGGCCAGTGAAGCGACGCCCTCCACAACTAGGCTGAAGAACAAAAGGACAGCAACTTGTCTGTTCTCCTTCCCTGATTCCCCAATAGTGTTCCCCTCCCCTAATTTCCCAATAAAATCTTAAAAAACAAAACAAAAAAACAGACTTCTATTAGGCAACCAGAGAAAGGTAGAATGTTGCAATTATTTGTGTACTTCTAACAAATAACACTTAATATTTTAAAACATCTATTCTCCAAATGAGTCCTAATTTAGGCTAAAATCATAACAGAAAACAGGACTACATTCTGATTATTTATTCATTTGAGAAGCCATCTGTCATTCACTAAGAACTGTTTCCTTTTTGTTTTGATTCCGTCCTCCTCCTCCTCCAATTAAATGATCAACTATCAACTGATTTGATAGGAAATATATGACCTATAAATACATTATCTCTATCAGGCTGTATAATTCAGTACATGATCTAGATAAATTAGCATCATCACCTGTTGTTTTACTTGGTCCAGAAGAATGTGAAAAGTGAGGTTTGGGAATTACAGAAACTTAATTTTAAGTAAGCATCTACACTGGAGAGTGGTATTTTTTTTTTCTATAAAGGGTCAGATAGTAGATATTTTTGGCTTTGCAAGCTAGACGAATTGCCCTAGGGACTGCTCACCACTGATTTGTAGGGCAGCAGAGGCAGCCATAGACAAAAACCTAAATGAATGGATGTGGCTGAATTTGGTTTATGGGCTCTAGTGGTTTGCAAACTTCTGATCTAAATTTATCTCCATTTGTAGATAGAAAAAGAGGACATAACTTATCTCTGGCTTCAGATCAATGGCAGGAAGTCAGGTCTCCTACCTCCCAATTATTTACCCTTTGCATGCTGTTGCATCTATTTCCAGCAAAAAACTAGGGAAATGGCACCAAAATGATCAGGGATATTTTATTTCTGATACATAAATATAAAAAAATTAAACAAATACTGCTAGCTAATATATTTATTCTGTACTATGTATCACGTAATATGCTAAAAATGTATATCCATTTTATTTAATCCCTACTCAACCCTATGAGGTATCTCTCATTTACATATAGGAAACTGAGACTCAGTGAGATTAGGTAAATTGCTCAGGCTACAAAGACTATAATTGGCAGAGCTAAGATTCCAACCCAGTTATGAAAGCTGATACTCCTACTCATCCATCATACCATATTGCTTCATTTACAAAAATGGTCAGTGTGGTGGGCATTTATCATTTAGGGTCACTCAACTTTATACCGTTTGGTGAACTGTAATACAATAGCAGTCACCCAAAGATATTAAGTCCAATTCCCTAGAACTTGTCAATTGTATCATATTTGGAAAGAGGAACCTTGCAGATGTAACTAGCATACTGAGGAGAAAAGATTACCCTAGAGCAGCGGTTCTCAACCTTTCACAGGGGTCGCCTAAGACCATGGGAAAACACGTATTTTCAACGGTCTTAGGAACCGAGACATAGCTCCTCTATCCGTCTCCAGGCCCACATGCAGATACGCCCACATACGAGTACCCGGCAATCCCTGTGAAAGGGTCATTCAACCCCCAAAGGGGTCGTGACCCACAGGTTGAGAACCGCTGCCCTAGAGTGTCCAGGTGGAAACAAACTCACAGGTATTCTTACAAGAAAAAGGCAAAGGGAGTTAAGAGAAACAAAGAGAAAGAGGCTCTGTGATCACAGCGGCAGCTATTGGAGCGATGCAGCCACAAGCCAAGGAATGCTTGGAGCAGTCAGAAGCAGGGCGAAGCCTGGAACAGATTCCTCTTCAGTGGCCCTGGAGGAAGGGAGGCCCTGCCTGACTTGGGGCGTCTTTCCTCCGGAACTGTCAAGCAAGGTCTTTGTTTTGTTTTACGCCACTAAGTTTGTGGTCATTTGTTACAGCACTTTCAGGAAACTAATTCAAGTAAACCATACCCTGATTGCCTCTAGACCACCATCCCTCCCTTACTCTTTACTCATGTGCTTCTAGTTGAAAATGACGACACCCCAACATAGGAGTGGTGCATTCGGCTAGTCCAGAGACGATCACAACATCACATTCCTCTGGCACTCAGGTTTCGCTCAGGAATGGCTATATAACCTAGACACCCAATTAAAGTGAGTATATGAAGTTCATAGCTATTGGAAATACTTTAACTCTCCTGCTGCATTGAGGGGGCAGGGGGTGGATACTTGGTAGAGAGCCTAAAACCATGAAGGAAGAGGTTGTTTAATAATGGAAGCAACCCAGAGGAAGCCAAACCAGAAATAAGTAACACTTATCTCTATTGGTGTGTTAGTCAGGATTCTCCAGAGAAGCAGAACCAATAGAATATTAGTAGATGGATACAGATGATACAGTTAAATAGAGATAAATAGATGATAGATAGATAGATAGATAGATAGATAGATAGATAGATAGATAGATAGATAGATAGAGATAGATGATAGATAGGGACAAAGATAAGAGATAATTTATTAGAGGAGTTGATTCACAAGCCTATGGAGGCTGAGAAGTCTCACGATCTGCCATCTGCCTGCTGGAAACCCGGGACAATGGGTAGTGCAGCTGCAGTCCAGAGGCAAAGGCCTAAGGACCAGAAGAGCCAAGGATGCAAGTCCCACCCAGTCTGAGTCCAAAGGCCTGAGCACCAGGAGCACTGATGTCCGAGGGCAGGAGAAGGAGGATGTCCCAGCTCCAAAAGAGGGCAAATGTGCCCTTTCTTCACCTTTTTTGTTCTATTTGGGCTATGGGTGGATTGGATGATGCCCTCATATGAGTGAAGGCAAACACATTGCTTTACTCAGTCAACTGATTTAATGCTAATTTCTTCCAGAAACACTCACAGACACACCCAGAAATAAAGTTTTACCAACTATTGGGCATCACTTAGCCCAATTAAGTTGCCACATAAAATTAACCAGCCTAAGTGGTTTCTGCTGAGCCCATGCATAAAGTTTCAACTAGAGCCAGTCCTAGTGTTAGATTTCCTGATTACAGGAGCCCCCAATTCCCTTTGTTGTTGAAGCTAAACAGAATTGAGTTTTCTGTCATGGCATCATCAAGATTCCTAATGTACAATGGGCTAAACATTTCAAAACTTGGTATAAATGAAAAACACAAATATGTATTTCATGATTTTTTTTATGTCATTGAAAATGTAGAATCCATGAGAAAAATATTTGGCACATAAAAATATTTTGTGTAAAACCTAGCTTATATTTTATCATAGTACTTTTTATGGGGAAATAAATACAACTTATGAATTCCTTTCATTCTTCATTCTTTATCTTACTGATGAAATGGTGTCTNAATTGACTCTGGGTGGTGAACATACAATGCAATACGCAGATGGCGTATTATAGAATTGTACACTTGAAACCTACATGTTTTTACTAACCAATGCCAGCCACCCAATTAAATTTATAAAGATAAAAAAATAGGAAAAAAAATCTCCTAAATCTTTACTGACCAAATACTTCCTGTAAATTATATGAGTGTGGAGAGAGGATGGTCCGTATTAGCTGGCTTAGAGGTGGAGACTTAGAATCCTCAGGGGGGAACACGTGGGCTCAGGCTGACTGAGAATAAGTCAAAGGAGTGACGAATGCACAGGCAATCATGGTAATTTTGGATAAGATGATGAAATCCTTACACTTTGGGACTAAGAGAGGAAATCTTGTTCAGAGAGTAGATATGGTTATGCATTTCTGATGTGAGGTTTTCTGGGTCTGGAAGGCTCCAGGATGTGTCCCTGGAAACAGGTGACTAAAGTAGACCCAGTGAGCATACTGTTGAAGTAAAATAGATGCAGGATGAGACAGTTACATGAACAGTAAAATATCTCAAAATTGCAATAGAAGTTTTGGTGGTGGTGAACGTCATGCATCATGTTTCAAAGTGAATAAGGCGCACAATGGAAAGGACACTGACTTCCCCGTTCCTTTTCTTCCTCTATGCGGCTGAGACTGGATCTTCTCCACATGACCCCTCTCTGTGGCAGTTATTCAAGCTGTTTGTCTAATATTTTTGACTCTCTGCCCTGCAGATACATAATAGGATTATACATCCTGGCCCCCTTGAAAACCAAGATCGATTTTAGATAAACTCAAACCTTTATTCTTTCCATTAATTATAATAATGGTAATTGCAGATACTATTCATTGAGTGATAGCTTATAACATCTGCATTTTGACAAGCAATTTAAATGTATTATTTCATTTAAACCTTACAACAACTAGCTCTTATTATCTCTGACACAGATGAGAAAGTGAAAGCACAGATTGTTTATATCTTGAAAGTATGTAGTGGAGCTATTTTGAACCAAGGCATTCTAACCACAAAGGGTGTGACAGTTAATTTTGTGCCAGCAGACTGAGCTGTGTATGGGGTGCTCCAATATATGGTGAAACATTATTTCTGGGTGTGTTTGTGAAAGTGTTTCTGTATGAGATTAGCATTTATATCAGTAGATTGAGTAAATCAGTAGACTCAGTAAAGCAGACTGCCCTCCCAGTATGGCGGGGGTGGGGCGTCATCTGATCACTTAAGGGCCTGAACAGAACAAAAAGGTGGAGTAGGGCAGAATTCATTCTCTCTATTTCTCTGCTTGCGTTTCTTTGAGCTGGAGCATTGGTTCTCTCTTGCATTGGACCTAAAACTTACACCATTTGTTTCTTGGTTCTCAGGCCTTCGAATACAGACGGGAATTTATACCAACAGCTTTCCTGAGTTGCCAGCTTACTGACTGCAGCTTGTGGGACTTTCTCAGCCTCCATAACCATGTGAGCCAATTCCTTAAAATAAATCTCTTCATGTCCTATTGGTTCTATGTCTCTAGAGAACCCTGACTAACAAAAGGGGNTGAATTGAATTACTCCAGCAATGTGTAGTACGATATTTGCTCAAAAGATCACATTAATCAAATGAATGCTAGCATCATTCATTGTATTACCATTTTAATAGTTTTTTTTCCGTTCTTAAAATGTGTATACATTTGTTTGGCATCCTCTGTATGTCTAGCTAACCAGATAGCTAGCTAGCTAGATAGATATAGAGATAGAGATATTTGCTAAAAGAAACTATGCTTCATTATAATCATTTGAATTCATTGACTGCAAGCAACAGAGACTGTTTCAGACTAAGCAAAACAATGTATATATATATAGTATTGGAAGGTTATAAGTTAGTCTTAAAAATCAAGGAGATTGCTGAATTGTATTCCCTCGCCCCAAATATATATGTTGTCCAAGCCTTCCAGTACCTCAGGATGTGAACTGTATTTGGAGATAGGACCTTTAAAGAGGTAATTAAAGTAAAGTGAGGACTTATGGGTGGGCCTGATCCGATATGACCGATGTGTTTATATGAATAAGAGATTAGGACACAGATAGGCATGAAGGCCATAGTGAAGACAGAAGTAGAAGAAGGCCATCTATAAACCAATGAGAGAGGCCTCAGAAGAAGCCAACACTTCTGACATCTTGCTCTTGGACTTCTAGCCTCTGGAGCTACAGAAAAATAAAGTTCTGTTGTTTAAGCCTCCCGATCTGTGACTTTGTTATGGCGGTCCTAACAAAATGTTACTGAACAACCAAGTCTCAGAAAGAACACAAGAAAGATTATTTCCAGGAATTACTGTAAAAACTAATGAATACTTATTTCAGAATTTCAGCGCTTGTACTGAATAAGCACGAACTTTGTCCATCTTTACACAAATTCAGAGAACAAAATCCCAGGAGAAAAAAGCTAATTGGCTAAAGTTGTGTAACATGCCTCCCTCTTGGCCAGATCAAAAACATTATCTTCATTTATAGATATACCAAAACTGCATAAAATAAGAGAGGGATGGAGCCTGAATAATAAATAATTTATACTACAGCTATTACCATTTTCCAGAACATCACACTCTTAGCAGAGCAAGATCAAGTATAGAGTCCCAAAGTCCACAGGGAAAAGACCAGAATGTCCTACAACCAGACATAATCTCTGCATGTTTGCAGAGCGATGGGAGAGGGGGGTGATAGGCTATAAGATCAGAGAAGAAAAGGGAGAGAGGGCATACCATGTAAAGATGGTTTCATAGGGCGCAGACATTACTAGGAACCTTTCACATTATATTTGTGTGTGACTGGTGTCTCCATAAGGAATATATTCCTGCTTATTCTTCTCAACTTAAAAATTAGTTTCTGCTTTTACTCTGTGTTAGATTTTGATTGCCAATCCAAGATGACCAGTTTCACTCAGCACCGTACTCTCCCCCGGAAAGAGGTCCTTCGTTTGGCTAAGGATACCTCATCTACGACCCATTTCCATGGTCAATGGGTTTCTTTCCCATCTTCTTACCATCCTCTCCATGGCCTTTATTTTCTCCTCCAGTTGATACTTTTCTATTCAACTAATTTCTTCTACATTAAGTACGACTCAGTTTTGGCCCCAGATACCATGTCTAATAAGATATCCACTGTTCACCACAGAATATAGTTTTCTTCCTTCCAACTACTAGTTCTATGCATAAAGGCACCATGTTAGATATTAACATTGGAAAAGAAGAGGCAATACCATGTCTATTCAAAGATGACAAGATTTTATACGAAGAGAATCCTGCGGATGACATGTAAAGGCTTTGGGACTAAAAGAGACGCTCAGTAAGGTATAAAATAAATATACAAAAATCTCTTGTATTTCTATAAACTAACAGTAAAATGAACCATATACAATTGTAGTTATGAAAACAATTTCATTTACAATAGCAACAAAATAATAAAATACCTTTAAATTAGTTTGACAAAAGAGTGAAAGACTTTCATACTTAGAACTACAAAATACTGTTTTAAGGAACAAAAGAAAAAAATAAATGGAAAGACATTTTATGTTCATGGACAGGAAGATTTAGTGTTCTAAAGACGATAACAGTCCCTTGATTTATCTGCAGATTCTATGCAATCTATCAAAATCCCTACAGGTAATTTTGCAAGGTAATCAAAAAATTCATGCAGAAATGCCAGCGACACAGAGTAAGTTAAACAATGTTAAAAGAAGAACAAAGTTGTAAGACTTACCCTTTCCAATTTCATATCTTACTACAAAGTTACATAATCAAGATAATGTGGTTCTAGTATAAAGCTAGCCATACAGATCATGGACTAGAATTGAGACTCTAGAAATAAGACTTAGCAAGAATGTGGAGACATTGGAACCCTCATGTATTGCTGGGGGCAGGGGCTGTAAAATGGTACAGCCGCTTAGGAAAAGATTTGGGAAGTTTCTCCATATATTAAACACTAATTTGCCACATGACCCAACAATTCTACTCCTAGGCATGTACCCAAAGGAAGTGAAAACTCACATTCACACAAAAGCCTCTATACAAATATTCATAGCATGTTACTCATAATAGCCAAAAAAAACCAGAAATAATCCAAATGCTCATTTACTGATCAATGGATAAACAAAATGTGGCATATCTATACAATGGACTATTATTCAGAAATAAAATGAAGTTCTGGTATAAATAAATATTTGAATAAATAAATGATGGGAAAAGGCAATTCTCCCATGCAGGAGAATTACAAACAGTTCCTGTAGATACTCTGCCTTCAAGCAGGTGGATCAGAATTCTTCACATCTTAGTGTAGCCCGCACATAAAGACTTTCGCCCAAAGAGTGCAGCAGAGAAAGGCAGGGAAAAGGGTAACTTCACCGTGGAGGAATCTGACAAACACTATTTCAGGAAGATTTTCAAAGATAAGACCAACAATAATGAATCGTGTTGATAGTAAGTACCTTTGATGTGAGATGACAATGGCCCTTTATCTTCAGGGATTTCCTTCCCCTAACCCGTAGCCCAAATCTAATCATAAGAAAAACGTCCCACATATCCCAATGGAGGGACATGGTGTAAAATATCTGAAAAGTACTCCTCATAATACTCAAGGTAATTGAAAACAAGGAAAGTCTGAGAAACATTATAGCCAAGAGAAGCCTAGAAAGTCATGGTGGCTAAATGTAATGTGATATATTGGATGCAGCTCTGAAGCAGAAAAAATTCATTAGGTAAAAACTAGGGAAATATAAATAGGGACTCTAGTTAGTAATAATGTATCAATATTGGCTCATTAATTGTAACAAATGTACCATACTAATGTAAAATGCTAATAACAGGAATCGGGGTGTGGGGTATATGGGAGCATTCTCTACTATTTTTCCTNATTTTTAAGTTTGTTACAAAATATTCTTTTGTTAACCACTAAATAGAAATGGTGGCTACACACATGAAACAAACTTTTAAAAAAATTAAATGGCATGCCAATTATTTCTCCGTAAAACTGGAAAAAAAATGAACCAATGAATCTATTGAATATGCAAATATGACAATCATTGTTGCACAATGCCTTCTTTAATTTGATGGGTTAATTTGAGTTGTGTGCTAAGAAAATTACTAAATATAGGACGTTTCTGATAAACAACAGCAGAAAAATAATGAATGAGTTCAAAACTTCGCAAAAATTGGCACACCCATATTGTCACATAAAATTGCTTTCATAATAAAGTTTGCGTGGTTTCTCTTAAAACTATGAAATACTGTCATCATACCTATTACTAATGCACAGAAGAAGTTTAAAACATGGGGTAATTTGGCCATATGGACTATAAGAAGTTGAAAACTTTGGACACACTGACCATATGAAATGTGGCTCCCTGATGCATTTAGCTATAGAATGTACAAGTGTTGGCTGAGCTAACTATTTGGGTAACAGTGTTGACTACTTTATATATTTCTGATGGAATTGATTCCATGGTCGAACGTGGTTGGTTGTTTCTATGGCTCCGATGCCCATATCCAGAATTCTTCTGAATGTCAGGTTTTGTTTATCTTATAACCATGTTCAGAGTATAACTGGGAATATATCTACATATCCTAGGTACCGTGTTCCTTTGTGTCCATGTGAGCAAAGGTCTGGACATGCCACAAGGAACACTTCTGCTTGGCCTGTTGCTTTGGGAATAGACATCAGTGGAATTACTCTCTGCATCTGCCATCTTCCTGTCAATAATACCATAATGCTCTTTTCAGAAGATGTGTCCTTTTTACTTTGTTCCCTTATGTTGACTATGCAAATATGACAATCATTATAGCAAAATGCCTTCTTTAATTTGATGGGTGTCTGAATTATGTGCTAAGAAAATTATTGAATAGAAGAAGTTTCTGATAAAGTTAAAAACTCTTTGTAATAATTATTAAATATTCAAATGCCCCAAATCTTCCTATCCTATAGGGGAAATGTAAAGATCAGATATTCTAAGACAAAAGGCTTTAGGTTAGTCTCTGAGGGTCATATTTAAGAAATACAGAAATATAGAGTGGTAGAGGACTAAAACATAAGCTTGGAATATATTATCCAGAAAAGCTGTGATACCAGTTTAATCAGGAAATCTTAAAATGGTAACTTTTTCCTACTGAAGTCATTTTCAGCACATGCTGGTAGAGACAGAAGCAGATAGTATGACAAAAGGGAAAAGAACAAGGATTTGCTGAGTGTATACGTGGTTCCAGAGACTTTGTTCAGCCCTTTTCATGTCATAGTGCATGTGATACTTATGACCTTGTCATAATTAATAAAGTAGATTAACTCCCTCATAGAAAATAAAAGACTTACAAATTAACAAGGGAAAAGATGGATCACTTGGTGTACTATTTTGGTAATGAGAAGAGAAAAAATAAATTATGCACCAGTACAGCTTTCAAATGAAATAAATTAAATGTAATAAATAGAACAGTTAAAAAGTGCAGCTTAATGGAAGAATCGTAATTGAATAAACCAACAGTTTTTGAGCACCCACCATGCACAGGGTATTGTGCCAGGATTTATGGTGAATATTAAAGTTCTGTGCTCTACTGATTTTCCTCAGTATCATGGAGTTACTTGGAAACAACTGGTTCTCAGAGTATTTTCCCTAGAGAAAGTGGAAGTAGAGTGGACTGAACACTTTTTGTATACCACTGGAGTCTTTTGGCTTCACCTCTCATTCCAGTACTGCTGCTATGACCAATTCAGAACAGTTTTATTGATCCATTTCACCCAGACAGAACCTCCTAACACTTGCTTCCAACTCTAGGGCTTTTTATTAGGTACTCCAACCTGAAATGTACTTGAATGCATGGACTTGGGGTCACTCCTGGCCGGTGGGGGATAGGAGTCTATGGATAAATAACTCTCGCTTTCATCTCCAGTTGGACAGGCTGGAGGGCATACTTTATAAGGCTTCTTAGATGATCCCCCCCAGGACGGAGAAGCAGTAGCACACTAGCGGTGCAAGCTGGATCGCATATGTCTGCACTGACAGCCCCTCCTTACCTGTTTCATTACTCCTGTCCTGCAGGCTGCCTCTCCAGGATTGGGCTCAGGAATCAGCAAGACTGCGGTTTAAATCCAGGCTCCACTCATTGAACAGAGTGATCTCAGGCTAGGTAATTAATATGTCTAAGCCTCAGTTTTTTAATCTGGAAAAAAAAAAAAGCATGATCAAATTTCTGTGAATTTAATGTGATAATGTTTGGCAAATAGTAGGTGGAAAATGAACACTGATGACAATTTTCTAATGAAGAGGGCAGTCAAGAACTGCAAGGAAGAGAAGCATTTTTATGACACATACACTTCCATATTCAGTAGGATATATTTAGATCATACTCAAAATCCTGTTATCAGGGGAGTCACAGACAGAAAGAAGCAGTTAAAGACTATACCTGTATTATCATCCATGACTGTTGGATTTGTTTGCCTTATACATAAAATTGATCTGATGCAAATGCAGAAAACATTACCACTGATTTATTTTCATTTCGTATCTACTGTGAATTATAACATTTTATCAGTAGTAAAGTGAAATCAGTGAGCAGAAATGTTGTTTCCTGTATTAGGAATCCTTTAGCAAATTCATTTTCTAATATTTCTCACCCTGTCAACATTCCTAACATCCCTAAGGGCAAGTTCAATACTTAAAGATGGGAAGATTGGAGATATTTTGGCAGGTGATAGAAAAATAAATATGTGATTAATACCCACTGAAATATTTGTTCTTTACTCTTTCAATTTCACTTTTTTAGAAGAGCCATAACATAGTACTTTGTTAAAATTAATGTTTGGTTACATGCTAAGTGACCTTTGTGAAAAAAGAAAAATCAAACTTTCATTTCTTATGTAACACGTATTTTCTAAGGACGGTTGAAGTAAAATAATGCTCCCAGTTCTTTGTCATATTTGACTTACATTTATTCCTATTTGCTATAACATTTGTTTCCCCTGTTCCCAAAGCATGGCATGATGACAGACAGAGCTAATGCATACAAAATTCAGAAAATATGTAAAAGCAGATTTGTAGATTTGATTTCCTGTTATTCCAGTTATTCCACTATATTCATTTGTCTCAGTTGTTTCAGTTGAAAAATGTTCAATTTCTAATTAGTCTCTATAAGCAAACTAGACTTTTTAAACATGCGCTATGTCTCACATTCATCAATTTCTGCTATGCTTTAATATTTTGGCTACATGAATGCGCTAAAAATGACCATGAGGGCCGGCCGAGTGGCGCGTTGGTTAAGAACTGGCTTGGGACGCCAGAGGGCCCCAGTTCGGATCCCACATATGCGGGCCAGTGACACTGCCCTCTACAGCTAAGATGCTGAACAACAGCTCAACCTGGAGCTGGGCTGCCGTGAGTCGCTGGTGAAGGCGTAGGCTGCAGCCCCTGTGGCAGTGGGTTGCCATAAGCTACCGTGTGTAGCCGGCAGCCAGCATGAGCGGCCAGCAGCCGCTGTGAGCGGCCATCCAGAGGCCAGCGACTGATCTGCCTGGCCCGGGAAGAGTACAATGATGGTGCCAACTTGGGCCAGTGAATCAGTGAATCAACATCCTCCACAACTAGATTGAAGAACAAAAGGACAGCAACTTGTCTGTTCCCCTTCCCCGATTCCCCAGTGCTGTTCCCCTCCCCCAATTCCCCAATAAAATCTTAAAAAAAAAAAAGACCATAACATTATGTAGGTGGAACAGACAAAAGGATTATGGAATTTACTTTACTGCATAGTTCATATATATGGAAACTACAACTATAATAATGAGATCTGACTCCAAGTAAAGAATAATAATTCTGTGGTAGCCTTATGCTGATGTATTGGCTTTTCTTTGCATTTTTATTTTGATAGCTAAATCTATTCATTATTCTAGTGGCGAAAAGCAGGATTTCCAACTTTTCACTTTCATTGTTGTTTATACAGTTCTGATCAGTTATCTAGATAACATGAACAATGTGTACATAATCTAAGTGTTGAAATAAAGTTTGTGTACATATTATTGAAAAAATGATTAAACTTCTCTTGTATTTTTTGGTGAATACACCAACCCATATATTTGAATGCAAAGTTTCAGCCATTATCCAAACTTATACATTTTAACTAAATTTGTCAGTTTCACATAGACTTTTTAATTGAATTTTTACTTTAGTAATTTTTTTATTCAAGTACAGTGGTTTATTCAAGTTATATTAAAATGTGGGCTTTTACATTGATTCAATGACTTCACTGAAGTACCTTAAAGAGCCCCCTGGTTGAACGCTATCGTCATGATTTCCACACAGGAATGGATACTGCAACACACCAACAGTTAATGTTGTCTTTCCAGCTTATCTTCCTCACAATTTTACCTGAGAAATCACACTCTTATATGAAATTTATTTTTCTCTTTAGTTCACTAAGAATCAAGACTAAAGGCCATTATGGTCAAAGACACAGAGAGAAAATACAGTCATTTCAGCTCCTATCTTCAAAGGCACAAAAAGCACAAGGAAAGGCAATGTATAGCAGTTAATTCAATGTGGAGCTTCACAAGCAATGGTGGCAATGGTGTGGAAATTAATAATACGAGCACTCCACCTGTAACTGGATGGTGAAAGCTACATCTTAAAACATCGCTTAGCCATAAATTCCTCCTTCACCTTGCCTTCCAAAGGACTTATATGATAGAAATATTCCTTTTTTGGAACTTTACTTTGCCATTCTGCAGTCAAACAATAGCACTGACAAACTAGAGTTGGGATCTGAGGTGTGAAAATGGAAATACAGCTGTGAAGAAAAGCACTCCTAAAACTTTACGTAGGTGTTAACTCGGTAGCGCTACTAGCATCCATTTACACTTTGGCGATCCATCCTTAGAACATATGTCCAGCCTCAAAGACGATTCCCTGAAACGTGCTTGGATCAAACTGAAGATGGTGACACGTTTCAGGCTGAACAGATCTGAAAGATGACATTTTCAGCAACAGGAAGACTGCTGAGATGCGAAGATCCGAGACGCGAATCTCTGTTCTCATGCTCTCAATACTGAAAGGACACAGAAGGTGCTGAAACATCCCAAGTGTTACCACTTCCTGGAGAGACTGGCACATATTTGAGTGATTTTAGACACTTTACTAAGACACTTCTTTTAACGAAATTATGTTGGTAAATTCACCGAGTATCTACTTTTTCTCATGTAAAAATCTTATTTGTCTTTTTAAAAAACCCATGTTCCTTCTGAAGTGCAAGAGAGAAGGATGTTTTCTAGCCAAAACACATTCAAAAGTAGATTGAGGCTAAACCAAGTAGAAGGTGGCAGAAAATCTTTCCCATCCGTTTACACTCTCCTGCTTTCACACGACTTTCCTTTTCTAGGGTTCTCTCCTCCTGCAAGCAGCTTCCTTGAGATTTTTGCAAGAATTTTCCCCAAAAGCACTATGAACTTGAGAGGAAAGTGGAATTTGTAGGTATTTCTAAAGCATCACTCACCTCTTGGCCAGACCAAAAGTGTCTCTTTTCTTCCAATTTGATTTCCATCCAAATAGAATGAAGAACTATAAGCCAGAATACTGCAGGCTGGTAGACTTGAGTTACCTCATTATAACCAATCCCTACAGTCCTTTCAATGTTACAGGTACAAACTATTTAATGCTACCAAGTAAGGACGTTGTATGCAGTGTTATGTTCAGTGAGAAGAGTACTGAATAACCCTGAAAAAACGTAACAAGGGTTGAGAAACAGATTTATTTGAATGCAATTTAAAGTATATGGGTGCTAGTGATGCTTATCACAAAACTCGGAAAAAACACCATGTTATGACACATTCTGCAAATAAGACAGAAAAAATAAAACATATTCCCCCTTCAGGAGGGAAATGGCTTGGCACTGAGTTCTCACAACTGAAGCACTGGATTTGTGATGGAGTACGTAGCTCTAGAAGGTACAGAAACAGAAGACAATCTTTTCTTTCCTCTGTTTTCTAGAACATATAACATATACCCTGAGGACAAGTTCAAAAACTAATCACAGGCTACCCCTTCTCTCCTATCCAAATATCAGAAGTGTGACTGGAATAAAGTTCCAGAAAGTTTGAATCTTTGCTTTCAGAATTTGAAATCATCAACTAAAAACCCTGATTTAATTTATTTTTCTTGTTAGCCTTTTGCCTCAGAATTCATTTATCATTATTTTATCAGAGAGTTAATACTTGCTTACAATATGGAATATAATTTAATAGAGCAAAATCCCATGAGAATTAAAGTTAAGAATCTGGTTACAGGTTGGTATAAGCTTTATAAAAGGTGGCTGCTATTTCTCCTCTGTTCCCCAAATGACTTATGTCCCCCTTAAACAAGCAAAATACTACCACAGTTGCCGGGGAGGGGGAAGCTATGAATACAAAATTTCAAAAAAATTATTGGGTCCTACATAAAGGTAGCAAAAATGCCCATACTCAGTCATACCTCATAAAGTTCCTTTCACACAACTGAATTGCTATGTATTTTTATATTATATTATATGTCAACAGGACATAAAATGGCATAATGGTTCAGTGAGTCCCATGCCTCAATACACACACACACACACACACACACACACACACACACACACACACA
>NW_017731766.1:148070-165523 GCF_001890085.2 Hipposideros armiger | reverse complement strand
AACAAAATATATCAAAGCATAAAAGCAAGTTGCATGCCTTTTCAAGTTGCTTCCTAGTCTTGTGAATCAGAAATAGAAGTAAAACAGAAATGACAAAATTTCGTTTAATGTTTATTTTACATTCACAAGGACAATATACTCAGTATATATTTATGGTGTTTCTGACCCAGGTCATATTATATAGAAACAAACTACCTATCACTGGGTTTCAATTGTAGAATATGGGAATACCTCGTTTAATTGAATTTCACTTTATTGCACTTCACAGATGTTGTGTTTTTTTACAAATCCAAGATTTGTGGCAAACCTGTGTGGAGCAGTCATTGGCACCATTTTTCCAACAGCATTTGCTCACTTTATATCTCTGTGTCACATTTTTGTGATACTTACAATATTCAAACTTTTTCATTATTACTGATCAGCAATTTTTTATGTTACTATTATAATTGTTCGGGGGAACCACAAACCAAACTCATATATGTACAATGATATTGCTGTGGTTTTCATGCCTGACGACACAACATTTATTCTGAAGCCCATGGATCAAGGAGATTTTGAATTTCAAGTCTTAGTATTTAAGAAATACATTTCATAAGGCTACAGCTGCCATAGACAGTACTCCTCTGAAGGAGCCGGCCAAGGAAAACTGAAAACTTTCTGGAAAGGAATCACCTTTCTAAATGCCATTAAGGACATCTGTGAGTCACATGAGATGAAAATATCAATATTAACAGGAGTTCCTCAGTGGAGGACATAACTGCAGATGTGGTAGAAATAGCAAAAGAACTAGAATTAGAATGAAGCCTCAATATATGACTGAATTGCTGCAATCTCATGATAAAACTTCAATGGATGGAGAGTTGCTTATTATCGATGAGGAAAGAAAGTGGTCTCTTAAGATGGGATATATTCCTGGTGCGGATGCTGTGAAGATGGTTGCAATGACAACAAAGGATTTAGAACATTACATAAACTTATTGATACAGTAGCAGCAGGGTTTGAGAGAACTGACTCCAATTTCGAAAAAAAATTCGAACGTGGGTAAAATGCTATCAAACAGCATCACGTGGTACAGAGAAATCAACTCATGAGAAGAAGAGTCAACTGATGCAGCAAACGTCATTCTTGTCTTATTTTAGGAAATCGCCGCAGCCACCCCAAACTTCAGCAACCGCCACCTTCATCAGTCAGCAGCCATCAACATGGAGGCACAACCCTTCACCCGCAAAAAGATGATGACTTGCTGAAGGCTCAGGTGACAATTAGCATTTTTTAGCAATCAAGTATCTTTTAAATTGAGGGATGTACATTGATTTTATTAGACATATTACTATTGCACACTTAATAGGCTACAGCATAATGGAAATCTAATTTTTATATACTGTTGGAAAGCCAACGTTTTGGGTGACCCGCTTTATTGCGATATCTGCCTTACTGCAATGGTCTAGAACGGAGCCGCCAACTCTTCAAAGGTATGCCTTGAAATTTCCTTTTTTTATTAGCAGCTAAAAAGAAGGCACCCCTCTTGAGCAATAAGGAACTGTGGGCTAAAGTGAGATCACCTTTCATCTTCCACAAATCTTAAGGGACTGTGTTTCCAAGACCTTCAAATGTAACTGATTGACGTGATGTGACAAATGACACAGAGTTTTTAATGGGTTGGTTTGGACACGTTGGGAATTGCATTTTTCTTCTGACTGATTCATTTTCCTTTTTGACATTCAGATTCTGCTACCCAGCACACTGTGGGTGTTGGAGGCACATAATTAAATTTTTGTCAATGACTTTTTTTGCATAAAAAGCTAATGTGAAGCCCCGTAAATCTCCCTCAGATGCGCAAATACATAAAGAGCACTCCAGGAGAGAAGTATAACTGAATAACAACCTTGAATTGTACATCATACTATGGTTCTTACCTGGTTATGGAGATGTCCCTGAATAAGCATTACTGGAATATTCTGCAAGCTTGATAACAGCAGAGGCTGCTGAAAAGAGAAGAAAAAAAAATAGCCTTCATTTAACTGGCAATTTTCCAATCTACTTTATTCTCATATGAAATGTTACTACCTGAGTATTTTTTATCCATTGTAAAATGGCAGTTATTAAAATGTCACCTATTTAGGGACTATCTGCATGTGCATATATGTATGCACACATCAGGTATGCATGTATAATTGGGAAGAAAGGAAACAATAAACTAAAGTTATTTGCTCACAGGCTCACTTGAACAATACTTATTAAATACTTATTATGTGTCAAACATTGTATTAAGTGCTATGGAAATAACTCTTTCAACATCAGTTTACATTCTAAGTAGGAGGAGGGAGGCCCTTAAAGATTTATATAAAAAATATTTAACTACCATTATAAGAGCACAATAGAAGTGACATGTGCTGTGTGAATACATAATCGAAGAATCAAACCTAGTTTTATGAGGGAAGATGTTGGGAATAGGTAGATTTAGTTATGAAACTGACATTTAAAAGTCGCAGCTTGGAGTATGAGTTGAAAGGTAAAGAGGGCTCATAAGTGATATTCATCATAATAGCTCCACTTCTTGGATTATATATTTAAAAAGCTCTGAGGGATATACCTCAGTATAACAGACTGGATAATGAATGAAAGCTAGGCATCAATTCTGAGCATAATTAACAATATCCCCAACAACCAATAAATAATGAAGTATTATTTTGCAACTAAGGACTGAGACCAAAAGCTGTTTTTGAGAAGAAAACTGTTTATTGCTTCTATTTTTCTGTTCCAGCTCCTATTTTCTCCACAAACCCTTTTCCCACTTTGACCCCAACAGAGCCCTGAAAAAGGAATATGCCATAGTGAAAAAGCAGTATTCAAACAAAAGGCAAATAATAAACAGGAGGCCAGAATATTAGACATGAGCTGCAGACATAAATCTCCCCTGACAAATCCTGGCATGCAAAAAATGAAACTTCTTCCTTCCTGATGCTACAGTAATTGGGCCTTATTCAGTGCAAGGCATGGACTGAGAGGACATGGCATCTGTTCTCAAGCATCAGTTCAGAGAGTTAACAGGGACATTCCACTTTCCCCGCCTGGCTGGCCCCGTGAGATCCAGTGGTTCTGTGTGTCTTCTGTGCTATTCCTGGGGGACAGACATACGCTTGCAGTCCCATTTGCCTGGCCTACCACACCAGCATTCCCATCCTGGTGCCTGCCTCCCAGGTGGTGTAGGTGGGAAGTATGGCACAGCAGCCTTGTTCTTTCCAGACTGACGTATATGTCCATGTTTCTCTATTCCCCTAGCCTGGGGGAATCTACTTGTAGTGTGAATGTAATCTTTCTTTTTTCAAACCACCTTGTTTATGCCTATCCCTACAGGGCTTTCTATAACCAAAATCTAGTAGCTAAAGTGTACTCATGGCTTTCTGTCCCACCACAAACTCTCCTGAGGAAACGAAGGACAGAATTTGCCACCTGCTTGAAGGAGGAAACGTAAAGGTAAAATGAAGAGGAAACAATAAAACAAAAATTAAGACTTCAAATTATTTTCCAAAGAAAAGTGGATAAAGAGTGGTCTAGAATAGGTGATTACAAATGAAACAAACAAAACGAGGTAACCCACTGATAACCAGAATAAAACTGAGCCACCAAGTGAGGTGTCCATAAGCTGCATTCCCACTGCGTCTGCACCTCTGCATCTCGCGGTTAATAGCCTGCCTGCAACATGGTCGTTGCATACTTGGGGTGTTTTCTTTGGAGGCAGATGCAGTGTCGTGCTTTTCTTGTTGTTTCCCCCTTAAAAAAACACTTCGGTGTTTGGCCACTGACTACTTGCTATTCAAATTAATGATAACAAAACAAAACAAAACATTTTAACCACAACAATTAAAATATATGAAGATAAAAAAAATTCTAGCATAATAGTTAAAAGAGAAACCAAAAGATAGGCAATAAAGCTTAATGATGACAGTACCAAGCCATTTTCATTGATCTGTGGAATCTCATGTAACGTCTAGTACATGAGAGTATTAGCTCTAAATGTTTGTGGAAATTTTGAAAAAATGCAGTGTTTATGTTTTCATAATAGCTTGTTTCAAAACACTCTTTAGAGATATATTTGAAATTAGAAAATATATATAGCCTAACTCCCTATTGTATGGTAATGCTCTCTATACATTTCTGTATTTGAAAAGCTCTTCAAAATGAAATAACTATTGTCAAGATGTCAGTTCTTCCTAACTTGATCTATAGATTCAGCGCAATACCAATAAATTCCCATCATGTTATTTATGGATATTGACAAACTGATTTTAAAGTTTATACGAAAAGTAAAAAATCCCTAATATGCAATACAATATTGAAGGAGAAGAACAAAATTGGAGGACTGATGATATTTGACTTCAAGACTTGCTATTAAGCTAAAATAATCAAAACTGTGCTATCGGTGCAAGAATAGACAAACAGATCAAAGGAACAGAATACAGGGCCCTGAATAGACCCCCATAAATATTGTCAACTGATATTTGACAAAGGAGCAAAGGTAATACAAAAGAGCACACACAACCTCTTCAACATATGGTGCTGGAACAAATGGGCATCCACATGCAACAACCATCATCATCATCATCATCATCATCATCATCATCATCATGATCTAGACACAGACCGTGTACCATTCACAAAAATACTCAAAACAGACCTTGTACCATTCACAAAAATTAGCTCAAAATAGATCACAGATCTATTTTGTAAATAGATGTAAAACACATCACATGTAAAACACAAAACTATAAAACTGCTAAAAGGCAATCTAGGAGAAAACCAGATGACCTTGGAGATGGAAATACCTTTTTAGATACAACACTAAAGACACAATCCATGAAAGAAATAATTGGTAAACTGGACTTCATTAAAATGAAAAACTTCTGCTCTGCAAAAGACAATGTCAACAGAATGAAAAGATAAGCCAGAGATGAAGAGAAAACATTTGCAAAAGACACATCTAATAAAAGACTGTTATCCAAAATGCATCAAGACCTTTTAAAACTCAAAAATAAGGAGACAAATAACCTTTTTAAAAAGGGGGCCAAAGACCTAAACAAGACACCACGCAAAAGAAGATATACGGATGGAAAATAAGCATATGGAAAGGTGCTCCATATCATATGTCATCAGGGAAATCAAATTAAAACGACAGTGAGATATCACTAACCACCCATTCGAATCCAGAACACTGACAACACCGAATGCTGGTGAGGATGTGGAGCAACAGGAACGCTCATTCACTGCTGGTGGGAATTCAAACTGGTGCAGCCACTTTGGAAGACAGTTTTTCTTATGTAACTAAACCTACTCTTGCCATATGATCCAACAATTGTGCTCCTTGGTAATTACCCCAAGGAGATGAAAACTTATTTTGACACAAAAATGTGCACATGGGTGTTTACAGCAGCTTTATTCATAACTGTCAAAACTTGGGAGCAACCAAGATGTCCTTCAGTGGTGATACTTAAATATACTGAGGCACATCCAAATAATAGAATAGCATTCAATGTTAAGAGAAATGAGTTTCAAGCCATGAAAAGACGGAGGAAACTTACGTGTATATTGCAAAGTGAAAGATGCCAATATAAAATTCTATTAAAAAATAAAGAAAAAAGGGAAATTTTTTTAACCACATGAATAAAACAATATTTCCTTTTTTACCTTAAAAATGAGAAGACATATGAGTTTACTAATTTAGTTTCAAAGTATAAATTGGCTGGAGCTTCATGTAATGGCCTCTTTTCTGTAAAACATAATCTCCAGTTTAATGTCTGATTTTTCTAGAATCTGCAGGATCCAACTTTCCTTTTACAGTTAATATCTTCTCCATTCTGCGTTCTTCCATTTTATTTGGGTTTTAGTTTAAACACTATTCCAGATAAAATAATCAGTAGATGATATGAATAGAGTTGATCCAAATGAGTGGGTAGCCCCAGAAATCACCAATAACTATTGCCTTTACTAATATTCATTTATATCCTATATTCTTTGCCAAAAGTTTTGAGAAGCCTCACAGAAAAAAGACAAATCCAAAGTGTAGAATAGAAATAGAAAAACAGGTACAGGAATAAGAGAATAACACAAACAAAAAGTCAAGTATAATTCAGTTTTGATTTTGAGTTTCCAGGCAGCAACATCAAAAGGAGAAATGCTCAGTTACATAGTTAGTGGAAAGAAAAACAAAACAACAAAAACAACAACATCAACTTCTCATGAAAACAAAGATTCCCCTATCCCTTAATTTATAAGAAATTTCCCAGGTAGGACTTAATACAATGGATACTGATTAATTTCTTTTTATTCTTTCCTGTAAGAAACTTCATATATATATATATATATATATATATATATATATATATATATATATATATATATATATATATAATTAGTTTATAGCTTAGAAATGCAAACCAGAAAGGATAATTCTGAGAGGAAGTAAACTAATGCGGCTCAACTATTTAGGCCTTTGATGGCCTCAGTGCTTTAACTGAATGTCAGGTCTCTCTTTCTATCAGCCCTTATACAGTGGCTGCGTTACCTATTAATAAATTAGGTAACAATGAAATCAGCAGATTATCTTAAGAAAGGTATTATGGTAGTA
Source organism: Hipposideros armiger (assembly GCF_001890085.2). NCBI lineage: Eukaryota > Metazoa > Chordata > Mammalia > Chiroptera > Hipposideridae > Hipposideros > Hipposideros armiger. The sequence continues at coordinate 158,898 of NW_017731766.1, read as the reverse complement.
AGAACAATACTGAGAAAATATTTCTCAAAATCCTCATAAGCGTCTCACCAGGCTTCTGCACATATTTGTGTAGATTTTGACTGGCCCCAAAGGTGAGTGTGCAAGTGGCAACAGAACTGTAGCCTGTACTCTACTCCCTAAGCCTTCAGCCCAGAGGAAGGGGTATCTTGTAATTAATCTTCCTAGAGGGGATTCCTTTCCTCTGACAGACCACTTATGGCCAATTTAATATTCAGTCCTAATCTTCACATTTCTTGGCCTGGCCACCTACATTATAAAGTATGACAAAACTAAACAAAAAGAATATCCCTTGCTACTAAAATAAGTCCAATATACTAGATTTTTTTTTTTTCAGGTGAGCCATCCTGCCACCTGTTGGCAGCTCAGCTCGGGCCGGGCATCGAACCGCTGTTGCTCAGAGCTCACACTCTTGAGTGAGCTCTTAACCAACTGAGCCACTCGGCTGGCCCCCAATATCCTAGATTTCTACTGGAAGTATCAAAAGCCTTTTGTAGGATTCATCTGAACATTTATCTTTATATATTCACAGTTCAGAAAGCATGGTCTATCTTACAACTTTCTAAACTTCCTCTGTAGCTAGAGAAGACAAGCCCATCTGACTCAGCTCTTTTACTTCCTCTGTTGAATCACATGGTGGCTGACACTGAGGAAGCCATATTGCAACCACAAAGGAAGGAGACATGAACTTCAGCCATGTCGGCTGTTGTTGCTTTGCTGCCAAAGCCAGGAGCTGCCTACCTCCATCCCTTTCTCTGCTGTAAGAAAAATAAGCTGTTCGTTTACACCAGCACATGTTGGGTTTTCTGCTTTTATGTCTAACACATTCCTTACTGACATAGCGCCATAATAACAAAACAGGCAGTGACAACAATAAGCTCTCAGCAAGTCCACAGCGCTATGTAGTTCTTTTAATTCTGACATCTCAGATATTTTACCCCTAGCGTACTCTCTCCAAAGCCTGTTAAGAGTCTATTTTAAAATAATTCATTTGTTTCTTTGATGGTCAGGGTTTGTTAGAGAGCTTTTACATTTTTTGTTTGTCTGTTTTTTTGTGCAACATCATTAGTCACCGATGAGTCATTAGCTCCAAATTGTGCAGCAAGTACCTCTTCGCCTCTCCTCTGAAGATCTCCTCCAGCATTTATTTTTTTCTCTCTCAGATTAAATCACTCCTGTATAAATGGCAAATAAATTTTATCCTAAGAGGAAACATTAAGTCATTTAATATAACAACATGAAGGACACAATTATTCCCATGAAGGCCTCTGACATTTTCATGGCAGCTTCAAATGTTTATTTTTATCACTTGCTTGGAGAATATCCCTTTACATGGCAGTAGGCTTGAAATTTACATCTTATCCAACAGAATCGACGTTAATGGACTTCCATTCTGCTTGCTCTTCTGTAACATTTCCCCAGAGCTCATCACTGGGCTTGAACCCAAAATTCTGTCCTCTCTCCTGGACTCCCAGCACCTGATAAACAGGCCCAGATTCTGGGGCACGGGTAGCCCTGCCAGAAAACGATGCTCAGTAGTCCCCTAGTGGCCTCAAAGAGTTCATGCAGTCCCCTGAAATGTTGCTTCTCCTCCAGGAGCTGCCAATTCGCACGTTCCTTTCCAGCAGGCCGAGGAAATACAATCGGGAGTCGGCTTGCTCTAGGTTTGCTCTCCGGTGGGTCGTGAAGTCCTTCTAGGTGTCAGGCTGCATCTTCATAATGTGAAATTTTGCTCTCAAGTTTGGGATGCAGTTTTCTGAATTAAAAGGCTTCTTTTAGAAGCTAGTGACACTAACCCACTTACCTGGAGCCAAAAAAAGAGGAATTTATAATAAAGATACAGTGCTTTGGGGAAGAACTCTCAAGGGCAGAAATGACACCTAGATTATGAAGGCTGTAATACATCTAGGCTGTTAACTCAGTTTTCTTTTGGGGGGGGCGGGGGGAGGAGGGTGTTTCAGTGATGTGTGTCTGCATCTTTCTGTACAACTGCTGCATTTCTTTTTGTTCTCTCACCACAGCTATTTCTCATGTTGTATGAACTTGGCCAAACAGGCCCTCCCCAACACTGGCAGCCTTAGTAAATGACAGACCAAACTCTAATTTTTCAACCCATTTCTATAATAAATGCTGGAGAAAAAAGATTTGACTTGGCCAAGGATGATGATCATGATGATGATTATGGTGATGATGGTGGTAGTGGTGCTGATGGTGTTTTTATTTCTTGCTTACTATGAGAAATTCCCTGCGATAATCCACATCATGCATTTTTCATTTAATCCTCACCAAGACTCTATAATCACATTTCGTAGGTGATGAAGATAAAGCCTAGAGATGATAAATAATTTGCCTCAGTAACTTGCCTGCTGATGAACCTGAGTTACCCAATTCCAAAATGGTCTAATGAACAGAGAACTGACACAAGATCAAGTAGCACGAGGGCCACTGGTAAGGCCCTACCCCACGACGTAGCAGAGTAACTCTCATAGCAAAAGGTGTTCTTAGGGATGGTTTAGACAACTCCACTGGGGTCCATCACACATGCCCATGCTTTCTTGCAAATCCTCCAGAGCGGAACATTCACCTCTCCCTCTGTTAGACTCAGTTTTCTCTTCCAGGTTTTTTTTTATTCATTGAACTGCTCTTTGTTTCTTATACTCCAGTTTCTCCGAGTTACTTGTTCATAAGCAGCACATGAATTACCACACCTCTGAGCTCATCATGCAGCCTGCAATGGCCTTTTCTAATCTATTAAAAGTCTATTCAGCTGCTGAAGCTCAGTCCAAATGTCCTCCTTTTCATAAAAGTCACTGATCCCCCCACCCCACACAGATGCCTCGTCACTCTGTGTTTCCATAGCACGTGGTTCATAAACTATATTTTTGGCACTCGACATCTTATTTCTATTATGTTGATTATGAATATCTACAATGTGAGTTTCCTGAGAGTGAGCGTTATTTTTTCTTAAAGTTTATTGGGGTGACAATGGTTAGTAAAGTTACATAGTTTCAAGGGTACAAGTCTGTAATACATCATCTACATATCACATTGTGTATGGATATTATTATTTTTTTTAAGTCCTATATTCTCAGCACATGACAAGCACTTAATAAAGGTTAAATTAAACTGATACTGGTTGAATAGGTATAAACCATGAATTCCTACACCTGTGTTCTTTTACACATAACTTGTTGACCCCGTTAGATTTGTGTTTTGAGCTATGAGATCAATATCGCCTGCTATACTTTTGGGGGCCACCAAAGTGCCCTGTAGTCTGTTCTACATGCTATTCCTAACCAAGCCAGAACAATTGGAAGCTGCTGTCCATAGGACTGTCCCTTTATTGTCCTTTGCTTCCCTGAGCAATTTTATCCTTATTGCACTGGATTCCCAAAAGGGGATGCACAGGGATTTTGTACAGTGTCCACTGAGAGGTCATGCATCTCCTAACAACAATATAAAAAATAATGCCGGTCGAGAGCATTTAAGAGCTCTAACTTTAGTAAACGGAATTGGATCTGTCACATATAAAACACGGTGAGTAAAAGTACATAGTTTGGAATTAGAGACACCAGCTAGCTCTGGGCCGTAAGGGAGTTGAAAATACGCTGTGGTCATCAGGGGGAATAAGTTTCAAGTAGAGTGAAAAGAATCAGAAGAGATAGGAAGCCAACTCTTGTGATGAATATGAAAGGCTTTTACAAGTGTTTGTAAAATTAGAGAGGCCATAATATTGAAACAAATCTTTGTTTCAATGGCTGCCATGCGGTCTTTCCCTTGGAAATTACTGTGAATGGATCCAAAGGTGAGAACTAGGACTAGGGTGCAAGTTTCAACTCCACACAAGTAAAACCATGTGAGAAAACAGATGTTGAATACCACTTGCCAGAAATGCTGGAGGGAATTCAGGTTGTTTGATGAGTAACCAGAAAATTCCATAAAACCGTTAGATTCAGTAATCACAAAAAATGTATATACATTTCATAGGAAATCTTGTACTCTTCCTGTTTCCATTTTTTCTTTGGTTACAGCTAATTTCTTGAAATGCTTCTCAAATCATTTATGTCACATCTTCAGAAATGACACTTAAGACTGCCCTATATCTGCAATAGCTGCCATTGGCTTTGTAGAATTTAGGGTCTGAAGATACAGACTTAGGTGAGTTGGGTGGATACTGAGTGACTTTGCTTTGGCAGGAGGATGGTAAAATGAGACATTTGCTTCTTGTTCTTATGGTTTTGAAATATATATATATATATATATGTTTCAGAATTTTATATATATTTTTATATATACATATATGTATATAATTTTTACTTTTTAATTTAAGGATTACAAGTTTAAGATTTAAAGACACTTCTTTTACTCCAACTTCCTCCTACCAGCCCGGATAAAGAATGCTATTTCTTGGGTTCAACAATTTTGCTTTGACCTGTGGCTGCCTAGTAAGACAGTATCAGCAACATCGTTATTAACCATGTCCATGGATGCTTCATTCTTACAGCATTTCAACATGGGGAACCTTAATCAGCTATTTCCAGACACTCCCTCTTCTAGGGAACATCCACGATACTGTCCAGATTTCTAGAGACAGTGGTAGGATCCGTTTACATCTCAGTTTCAGATGACACAACTTTGACAGGAAGGATCAGCAAAGTGCTTAAAGAAAACACTAACCCCAACTGCAAGATGGCCCGGGGTCGTTCTGGTATCTTATGAGTGTTTTTCAATAAATAATGAGAGGTAATGTTTAAACACAGAGGAAAGGTGTGTCTGATGCAATTCAGCTGATGAAATCAGAAAGAGAGACCCCAAGAGGATGCCAATATCCTTAGACTTTTTAAGCAGTGTGAACTGTATAGGAATCCTTCTGTGAACCATAGAAATAATAAATGCTAAACCCATTGCAACATAATCTCAATCAGCAAGATGCCACTGCTTTCCAGATTTTCTCACAGGGCTCTGCTAACTCCATGCCAAAACTAGCCGTGGATTTCTTCCTTCTAATCTCGCCTAATGCCTTGTTCAATTATTGTCACCGCTCTCCAACCATGCACTGTCCCTTCAGACTCTCATTTCCCAAATGAGTCAGTCAGAGGCGGCTGAGTGTCCACCAGGACATAATCTAAGACCACAAGCCACCTTGTTCCATGTGAAAAGACAGGAACGGATACACAGAGAGCAAGGGGGACCCTCCAAGTTTTGCTGGCAAGCTCATCATCTACTGGATTACCGGCAGGACGAGAAAAAAAAAACAAAACAACAGGCTATGAGGGGTCCAGAAGGTTGCTCTAGTTGACTGGCAAAGGGGAGCTGGTTGGTAGGGAGGATAAACCAGGAGGAAGGTGAAGTGTGCATTTCAGTGCACTGCAGGATGGCGTCACCTCTGCCCTGGCTGTACATTATTTTATGGTAAGATTTTCTTCTTCTTTTTTCTGATTTTGCCTTTTAGCTCAGAGGAAAGGGAAAGCACACACCCAGTGGGAAGCTTCTACACTAACTCGTGCAAGAAGCCTGGGTGCCGTGGCCTGTATGTGTGGTGGGGAAGAACGGGACGGATTGAACGGCATGTTTTCTCTGAGGCTGGGAGTGAGGGTCTCTGACTTTCTACTCACAGGGTAGAAAATGCCCTAGGGAAACTTGAAGATGAAGGAACCTTCTACTCAGAGAACATCAGTCGGATCCTGGACAACTTGCTTGAAGGCTATGACAACCGGCTGCGGCCAGGATTTGGAGGTGAGAGGCAACTCCCTTACTAGACCAAACATCTGTTCTCCTTCTCACTTCCTGCCATTCCAAGGCCAGGGGCCTCAGAAGGGTAGCAGGAGGGGTAATGTGCAGGGGTCTGGAGAGAGCCCACGCGTGTGTTCCAAGCCAGTCTGCCCCTTCCCTATGAGTGACTTTATGTGTAAGTGATTTGATCTCTTTGAGCCTCAGTTTCCTCCATTATACTGTGAGTGTATGAATGGTATTTGCCTTATAGAGTTGTGTGAGTGTTGAATGAGATTCTCTATGTAAAACACTTTTCTTTGCATTTATCCCATTAAAGTTATCAAGGTTAGTTTTTGTTGTAATTTTTATTAGAATACTGACCTAGGTCTCTTCCTTTCCTTAAATTCCCCAAGTGGCCAGAATAAATGCAAAATACGGCAACTGGTGTGAGTTTTCAGAGCTGAAAACTTAAGGATGCTCTCTCTACTGGGGTTACTTTGGGATGGGTGCCACATTATGTCCGTAAGAAGGGGCTCTGTGGTCGAGTGAATTAGTTCTATTTCCCTTAACATCGCTGGTGATAACTGGCCCTCTCCTTCTGGTCTAATTTCAGGTGCTGTCACAGAAGTTAAAACAGACATTTACGTGACCAGTTTTGGGCCTGTGTCAGATGTGGAGATGGTGAGTGAGCTGAGTGAGGCGGGTAACTTTACTCAGGGGGAGGCCAAACTCATGATAATAAGCATTGTTACCAAGCTTGGCTCCAGGTCCCTATTGCAATCTGTGAACTCATGCTGGGAAAGCATGGCCATTACTGGCTTAGACTCCCTCACTAAGGGCTCTGCTTGAACACTTTAATCTGAGGCATTTTTAAAAATGATATCCTCTCTTTGTCCACATAGCATGCACTGATTCTTCCCAACAAAGAGATTTCCCCCATCTTTATGAAGTCCTAGTAAATGTCTGAAGTAGAAAAACCAACAAAGATGCTGTGCCATGTAAGAGTATATTGAGAATATGGAACTTTCAACATAGCTGTTTTTGCAGTCCATAATTCTCAGTATATTTGGAAAGACGAATGCATTCTCCCTTTTATGTTGCGAATAGACCAGTTAGGTGTTCTGGGGACTCTATTCAAGATATGAGTGGCTGTAGGGTTCGTAAAAAGGGTATTTGTAGTAAGTGATAATGAAAACCTGAACTAGTCTTCTAGAACAAAGTGTATTACAATATGCTTGCATAGTTCTTAGGTAGCATTTCCTCCTAAAGGTAAAATAGAAATACTAAAACTGAAATAAACAGAACTCTTTAAAGAGGTGCCTCAGTACATTTTACTAAGAAATTATAATTCTGGATAAATAGTTATTAGAGACTTTTCATTCTGCTTTTTGAGTTGACAAGGAAAGAAAGAAGAAAGGAGAAAAGAAATAAAAGAGGGAGAGAGAGAGGAAGGAAGAAAGAGAAGAAAGAAAGAAAATAGAGGAGGAGAGAGGGAGGGAGATTTTATTTAAGGCATAAATGTCTACATCTTGAGAGAAAGGAGAGTCATCATTATCCAGAATCTTCCACTATTTTATGATCATATTTTTATTTGAGTACTGAGTCACCCAAATATAAATAACCACAACCATGTTCTACTGTTTTATTTGTCTAGGGATACTTGGAACTTTATTTTGTACAATTTGTCTCATTTCTAAAGTATATTTCTACAATAGAGCCTGGTTATAGGATAGGTCATTACTATATGGATATATTGGATGTCAAATTTTACTTGTAAAGATATAATTACCACTTGCAGTAATAGATCTCATAAAGGAATGTATAAAGTAGGCAAAACAAATGTTGGCAATATTGTGATATAATTACAAATTGTTATTTATTGTTGACTTTTGCAATAGTCCTTATTATAAATGTTATGATTTTTAATATTATTTCATAAAAGCAACCAATTAAAACTAACAATTGATTATGCATAGTTAAATGATGCTCTGTTTGAATAATGATGGTAACATTTGCCTTTATGTTCTCTGAGAATATAGAATAATTATGAATATGCAGTTTATCAAGTAAAATTTATCTATCCTTGGAACTTCGCTAAATGATACCATAATGCTCAGGGACGCCTCTGGAGGTGAACCAATTGTAAAGGGGGATGGTTAGACTAACTGATGCTAAAGAAGTCAGTACTGAACCTAGACTATAAATATTTTCATATTTTTCTTCTAAATTAAGGGTAGGGGAATCAAGGGATGGAGAGATGGGTGATGGAAAAAGAGGAAGAATGTTATTGAGGGTCAAGATTAAGGACGGAGGTTTACGCACCACAGCACTATCTTTATAATAATATTATACATTTTGAGTTTGAGAAAAATAACAATTCTTTGAAATGATGGCTTTCTTGATAGGTTATTTCCATAAAAAAGTTGCTTTATTCCTTAGGCTTTAGGACTGGGTATATAAGCTAGTGAATAAACTATTCTTAATAGACCATCTCCTCAACCTGCATAAATATCTTCTCTTTTAGGAGTATACCATGGATGTTTTCTTCCGCCAGACTTGGACTGATGAGAGGCTGAAGTTTAGGGGGCCAATTGAGATTTTGAGTTTGAATAATTTGATGGTCAGTAAAATCTGGACACCTGACACTTTTTTCAGGAATGGCAAAAAATCAATTGCTCACAATATGACAACTCCTAATAAACTTTTCAGAATAATGCAGAATGGAACCATTCTATACACCATGAGGTAAGGTTTCCACAATTCTAATTCCTCTACCCAACTGGTTTGTCCATTGCACTAATTCAGAATCATTCATTTCAATGTCCCTAGGCTTACCATCAATGCTGACTGTCCTATGAAGCTGGTTAACTTTCCAATGGATGGGCACGCTTGTCCACTCAAGTTTGGGAGCTGTAAGTTACAAAAAGCTTCTGAGAGTCACACAAGGCATTCAAAATATGTAATTATTTGGTTTCAGTCAGAGACTGGAAAGAAAAAGGGAAATATTACTGTAACACTCTCAGTGTGATTCCAGGAATACATGTACTTAATCAGGTCTGTCATAGTCAGAGTGTTTGGTCATTCAGATTAAAGAAAAACATTAAAAAAATTTATGTTTGTATTTCCATTTTTTATGGACAAAATTTACTTTGAAAAAAAAAAAGCATGAGTCAGATTCACTGCTATGTTTGTTTAAAACTTCAGATGCTTACCCCAAAAGTGAAATCATATATACATGGAAAAAAGGACCACTTTACTCAGTCGAAGTCCCAGAAGAATCTTCAAGCCTCCTCCAGTATGATCTGATTGGACAAACAGTATCTAGCGAGACAATTAAATCTAATACAGGTAGGAATTTGACCAATGCATGGATATAATCCTGCAAGGTGGCTCCAGTGCACACTTTCAAAATATCTATTTCATTTTCCTCTGCATTAGCCATCCTCAGATAAGCTTGATGTTTCAAAGTGATGATGAGTAGCTTTCTTTAAATTGATTTTGCAGCCATGTGCACATGAAGATTTGTATATGCTTGGAGTAGTTTTGTATGTATATGACACGAAGAACCCCACTGAAAACACTGAGCTGTTGTATCTATCATCTGCTGATCAAGTGATTTTGTCATACATTGAAATATGCCTTTGCTTGTTTTCTTCCAGCCCATGTTAATTTAAAGATCTGCAAGATTTATTTTCAGTTGCATTCTTTTTACACACTGACAACAACAATAATACTGATATACGTGTCTTCCAACAGGTGAATATGTAATAATGACAGTGTATTTCCACTTGCAAAGGAAGATGGGCTACTTCATGATACAGATATATACGCCTTGCATTATGACCGTCATTCTTTCCCAGGTGTCTTTCTGGATTAATAAAGAGTCGGTCCCAGCCAGGACAGTCTTTGGTATGCTTCACTCTTTGGGCTCTATTTCCATTCATCCTCCACTTCTCATGGCTTGTGTATTTCCGGAAATATTCACCCCAGTGGGCTTTTTCAGTCCACAAAGGAAATAGGCTCATATCTCATTCGGACACATGTACTGTGTAAAACGACCCTTCTCTAGAATTCAAGCTGGTTTTCGGGACTTTCATGTGACCTATTTAGGAGGTTTCTTTGTTATCGTTGCTTTCATTTTTTTTTATCTCAATCTGCTTTTTCATAAACAAGGAAAAGCATAAACATAAAAACTGACATGAAAATTTGTAAAAGCAAAGGCTAAGATGTTGAACCCAGCAACTTATAAATTGCATCACACTTTTATTAGGTTGAACCATAAAAGAAATGATATTTCCTAGCTCTAAAAATACTTAAATATTCCCAATTTCCCATGGTTCAGCCTAAATATTTAATTCTACTTATGATATATAGAATCACTACTAGGATTGATGGAACAAAATAAGAAAAAAAGCTGTAATGATGAGAAAATATCATCAGGAACAAAATCCAATTTTTCTGAGGTTTCATGATTATAAATGTAGTAGTTCATAAAGAAGACCTGAGTTGAACTGAAATTGCAGATGGATTTTCACTTTTTAATTTACTATATTAAAATAGATTGCTTTTTGCAAATTATAAAATAATATCTATATAATGATGTTGACCATATTCAAATTACATAAGTTCCCCAAGTCATAATTCAAGACAGAAAACTGCTGGCAGATGAATGATGAAATTATTTTCTCATGAGAAAATATTTTACCTTAAAACCAAGCTAGAAATTAAAAAAAAAAAAACAAGAAAACTGAGGAACCTCATTTTATGATTATTATTTATACCAGATAGACTTCTTAAATATGATGAAATATATTATCAGTGATTAAAATTGATCACAAGTTCAAAGTTTTATTCCTTCAGTGATAATAACTTGCTTTATGTTTTCTAAAGAAGTAAACAACTAGAGGTTTTCATGACTTCAGTTATACAATAGTCAAACTACATCAATTCAAAAAGTATCTTTGGAGCAATTACAATTACAATGTACATGTCACCGCACTAGGTATTGAAAGATACAAAACTGATAATGCCTATGACAATAATTGTGAATGATGGTGAGACAATAAAATAATGACGGTAGGGCCGGTTGAGTGGCTCA
>NW_017731766.1:130076-147640 GCF_001890085.2 Hipposideros armiger | reverse complement strand
GAAGGCCAAGAGAAAGGCACCCATTGTCGCCTCACCCCCAGTGACAGTGTCAAAAGCGAAGGAACCCTTGGAAGCTGAGATTGTTTTGGTAATTGTTTACTTTTCTAATGTTACCCACGATACGGGAAAAGGTAACCCAAACAATGACTGCAAACAACTAAATAGTCCAAAAGTTATATTAGGTGAGCCTGAGTTATATAACGCTGGGTCCAAGGCCAACTCTTTTTCCAGCTTCACAGGAAAAAGCCAAGCAATGATCCTTCATTTATCTTTGCTCTAAACTTTTGGCATTCCTCTTTCATCCCCCTCACTAGTCCTGGCAGGTTCCAAGCTCTCAGAGACAAGAAAATTCTTCTTAGCTTTTAGATGTCTCCTTTGAACAGGTTAACTTATACCAACAAGGGAGAATACATTTTAAAAAATAAATAAAAAATAAAAAATAAAAGTTCCTAATGAGGCTTTGAGACTTCAGAGTCTAGTCTGCAGGAAACAAATACAAACTCCCATGCAATAGACAATTTTTGTTAGAAATCTGCTTGCTGGTTTATTTCATGAGGGCAAGATGTGAGTATTAGGCTCTATGAATGCTGAGTCATTGCCAAGTTTTTGATTCATATGAAAACATTCTCATATTCATAGTCATTTGTTAAATAAATGTATATAAATGTGGTTTTATTCAAAGACTTATAGTCAATGAGAAATACTGACTGTAGTCTTTGAAGAAACATAAGTTTAGATTTGCTGTGGCTAAGCTCCGATTTTGGATAAGAAACAAATGATAGCATTAATAATTCAAGGGTCATAAATGTACCTCCAAATTTCAATTTCACATATGAATAAATTCTCACAACAATTAAGCTGCACACACTTTTTAAAAAATGGATTATAGAGCTGATTGACAAGTATACATTTGTTATTTCAATATAAACTCCAACAGTTGCTCTTGAAAAAAGGAAAAATTTGCTCTGTAAAATTGAGTAATGCAGATACTTTAATCTGTAAATTTCTTTGTAATTCATCAATTCTCATGAATATCTCCAAATTGCAGTCACATGCAGCCCAGCTAATTCTTGGTTAATTCTGATGATACAAAATGTAAAGTGACATGTGTTTTACTTCTCAAATATTCAGGCATTAATTGGCTAAAAAGATCATCAAGTTTTACTGAAACCTTTCTCTTTGATAAACCAAGAATCTTGCTTGAGAAGATACATTTTCTCCAAGGAATAAGATAAGGCTATTTCCATGATAAGGGGAAATATATAATTCAAAGATTTTATTTTCTTGAAATAGCCCTCACCAAAAAAAAGAAAGAAAGAAAGAAAGAAAGAAAGAAAGAAAGAAAGAAAGATGCCATCTAGTCATCCAGTCTAATTATTTCCACTTACAAATTGAAAACAGTCTCAGAGAGGAAAAATATTATTTACTAGAAAACATGGAAATTGATTCCAGAACCTAATATCTACGGCTTTACAGAGGCTGAGGCATTTTCTTTGCCAACAATTCCCCCAATACTGAACTATAAGAGTGCATACTATACTACTAGATAAAACATTTTCAGAACGTGAGGTCATTCCCAAAATTCTTCCCTTGAGTTAATGACATTTTCTTTATATGTGTGTATTTTGAAAGGTCACAAAAAATATAAATTTTCAAACAAAAATATTAGTCTGAAGACTAAGTCCCAAACTCTTGAAAATTACTTTTTTCTGAAAAGATAAATTCTGAATATTTTTAAGAATCATTTTATGTTTGAAAAATAAGTGATTATAATCTAGATTTATAGCTACGTAAATGACATGGTATCTAAAGGTCATATATTATCTTAACATATATCTATAAATGAAGAATTAATGTTTATCTAACTCAGTTTAAAGGCTTGTTATTTGAAAAATATAGTAAAAATGATAAGTGAAATTCATAAGAAACACACTAAAGGAAATAACTCCAATGACTTTGAATATGCTTATTGATCTGATATTGAAATAAAAAGACCAACTTCTTTACCTCAGCTCTTTTGAAATATGTATTACTGAGAGGAATATGAATCCAAATCCTTGGAGAAAACATAAAGTTATCATCCCCTTAGTCTATTATTGTAAAGGTATAATTTATTAATCAGGTGGAATTTGAGTTCTCAGGTCTTCATATAAACTATCTTAACAATTCTAAAATAGTAACATATAATGAGCAAGCCCATTGGGAAGCTGGATAAAAAATTGTATTTAAATCATGTCAAAGTACTTATCCTTGCAAGTTGACTTTTTTTCTGACAACAAAAATATATATTTCTAAATATGGCTCTATATTCCTATATAGATCCAGAAATATATTCTATGTATTTCTAAACTTAAAATACTTTAAGGCAATGAAAAGAAGAATTTTGTTTCTGAAAGGCTAGTTCAAAAAGTGAAAATAAAAATAAAAACAAAACTAACTTAACAAGGCAAATCTTGTAGGTATCAAAAATAAATATAGATGATTACATAGAATGTTTAAATTTTTATTGATTTATATCCAAGTTTGGCAATTTGCTTTATATAATGTAGAGGAACAAATATAAACTACACATTTGCAATTTATGCAACACAATAGTATATTATGATTGCACGGCCATATTTTCCTTTCAAATACCATGACATTTAAAAATGCCTGTTCTGTTGTAATCAAAATAACATTATTTAAGGAAGGTGGACATTGAAATAGCAAACCGATGTGGTGAAATTGAAATGAATTAAGTGCTTGGATATTTCATATGACTCTGGGTTGTATATTTTAATGTACTCATTGATTTTCACAAGAAACTACTTATAATGAATGTGGAGGAAAGCTTATCACTGATTTTGATCTTAAAATTCAATATAATCATGACAAAGAAATTCAGGTATTTTAAAGCTAGTACTCAACCTGTAAAGGACACCTAAAAATAAATCCTCAGAAGTGCTCCATAAACTAATAATATTTCTGTTTTTAAGGCATTTGGAACTGGAGACCTTATTTAGTTTTTATTTGTTTAGGTTTTGAGAAGAAATTGTCCACAGTTTCTTTTCTATTTCTATGGTATCTTTCTTTTTATTTTATTTTTTTATCTGGTCTGCTATCTTGGCATTAGAGAGCTATTCCTGTCTTCATGTTTTAGAACTTGGGTCTGAGGTGTACTCATCTGCATGTAAGACCGCGTTTGCACCCTAATCTCTTTGTGGATGTTTTGTTGGCTTCCTCGTAACTTAAAAGTCTAAGCCCTCATCTCTATGTTCCTAAAGACAAATCCCCTTGACACATCGGCACAGCCAGGGTGGCGTTTCTTCTGCACACGAGGCGTGAGGTTCTTGGTAAATTATCTACAAACAAAATTGACCAAAATGTCACTGGTCCGGATGATAGCTATACTGATACCAATTATATAGTTTATTGATTTTTTTTTTCCGTTTTATCTGGCACCCATTTATTTAGTACGTATGTATTCACAGAATTTTGTGTTAAGTACTTTGATGTGACAGACCCTTTGTAGAATGATGAGGAGACACAGTGAGTGACGTCAGCAAGGCCTCTTGCCTCATGGAGTTCTTGTCACGCAGGAAGAGAGACGGATCAGTGAGAGGTGATAAGACATTGTGATAAAGGCTGTGGGTAGATATGTGGTAAGCTGAAAGAGAGCCACGTAGGAGTGCCTAACTCAGTCTGGAGGGGTCATCCTGCTGAAGGATGTGATGCCTAAGCCGAGAACAGAGAGGTGAGCCTGGTCCTGCTCCAGAAGCACTAAGGCAGTTGCTAGAACATTGGGCACAGACAGCAAAATAAGACATGTCCTTTCCGTGCTTCTTTGCAAGGCTCGGGTGTCTGATGGGCCATGACCATGTTGCCCTGCAGACAGATATAAAGCATAGAATACTGAAAGATTTACCTCCGCTGTTCCAAATAGTGCCGAGATTTCTTTGAGTACTACCATGACTCAGGAGAATTAAGGGTTGAATTAAGACCATCAGAGGCTCTGAGCACCAGAAAGATCACCGTGCGCTTTCCCCATGGCTGTGCCGTCATGTGACGCATAGAAAGGGTGGGGTGAGGGTGCATCAGACGAGGGGTCTAGGTGGTTAGCTTTTTGCCCATACCTTCTGTCAAATCCCCATCCAATATCCCCTTCTTCACCCTCCAATACGGTTTCTAGACATGCCCCTAGCACCACTGACCCACCAGGTTGCTGCCAATAAGCTACTTCTCTCTAGAAATTCTGGGATCAGCTGTTTGCAACTGTACCAGCTATATCATATTTGCAAGAAAATCTGATGGATTTCTTATTTTCTCCATAGTGATACGATAGCTAAAAAGCAATGTCAAATCCTAGATGTTTTCAAAAAACATTTCTCTTATTTTTGATGCCTCTGTTTGCTGGTTCTAAAGGCAGATGCTCTGTTTGTCCCTTGCGTAATGCAGCCCGGGTTAGAATCTTTATCTTGAGAGGTAACCCAGTGCCACCTCCTCTGTAATATATTAAGGCTCACTAAATTTGTATCAAAATTGCTCTAAGTATTTCCCAAACGCCTTATCGCAACATCAAATAATGGATTGTCATAAAGTCCAGTTTGAGTCAAAGTACCTTTGCAATATGGTGTTACTTAAAACAAAGCCATGTTCTAAAAATACCCAAAGCAGGATGGCACTCAGCAGCAGGGGAGCCCTGGAAAAATTCAAAACCACAGGTGTTCCACTCAAAACAGTGACAGCCCCAAGCTGAGCCCTCATCTGGACTCTGACAAAAGCCTATTTTACCGTCAACTGAAGCTGCTGGGCTTACAATATAGCAGGCGGGGTCTGATGCAAACTGTAGCTTGAATGGCTTGCAAATTGGCTTTCTTTTCATTTCAGAAATTCAATTTGATTCTTTCTAAATTGGCATCCAGTCTCCTATACTGCCAATGCCCAGTAATCCAGGAGCTGATTATCCATCCAGCTTGGGGGTTATGCCTTTCCTTGAGCGTATCATATTTGCTGCCTGCTAAAAATCCCCCCAAACTCTGCTTGGCTGGGGGACAGCTGCAACTCTAAACCAGTGATTCTCCATAGTGGGTGAATGCTGCCCAGAGGATATCTGGCAAGGTCTGGAGATGGTTTTGGTTGTCACAACTCCCAGGAGGTGGATGGGGGAAGGGGTGCTACAGGTATCTTGTAGGTAGAGGACAGAGGTGCTGCTCAACATCCCATAATGTATAGGACAGTCCCCCACAACTAAGATTTATCTTACTCAAAATGTCAATCATTCTGTGGTTGGGAAACCGTGCCCTAAATTGTAAAGCTGATCGGAAGAAACATAATAATTGTTGAATGCGATCTCTGGCACTTGAGAGCGACCGATGTTAGGCGCTGCCAGTTATTACTTGTATGAGCTTCCTACTTAAGCCTTCATTTGCTCATCTCTAAAATGACAGTGATATTACATTATAGCTTCTTTCTAGGAATAAACAAAAAATGCATGTAAAGTGCTGGGTTGTGCTTGTCAGTGGTGAGCATTTAGATGTACCTATAACACAATCTAATGTAAAACAGTATACAAAATATAATGTGACATAATCATAAAACCTTTTGTTCCTTTCTCTTTGCCTGGCTACTTTCAGAAATCTTGAAAAATGTTTATATGTTCATGATCTGTTGATTCGGCATATGTTTACCAAGCACATACTACGCTCTATGCACTGGCTAGGCACTGCGGAGAACTTATCCAAGAGGATAATATACCCTCTACCATTAAGGAGAGTTCATGTCAGGAAAAGAGATAAGGAATGACAGAATTAATATTGAAAAGGAAGTATAACAGCTAAAAGAGTTGGAGCAGTTAAGTAGGCAAAAAAAGTGTACAAAGTGTGTGCTTATATATAACATTTTCTTTCTCAAATTTTTAAAGGAAAAAAAAAATCTTACCAAGGAAGTAATAATTGTCCCTGACTTTAAAGATGGTAAATTGAAGCTTAGGAGAGTCTATGAATTCTGACGTGTCTAAGTCATAGAGCAGGTGAGTAGTTGACATGGATGTGCAACCTAGGGCTTTCTGACTCTCCTGCCCTCGTAACTCTTAGGCAATCTTCCACAGAGATTGTCTTGGGGAAGTAGATGAGGAAAAGGGGGACTCCTACCGTAGGAAGCCTTTAATTCCAGGCTAGTGCCATTGTGCTTAATTTTTTCATGGTATCTGCTCCTAAATGATCTTGCTTAAGGGTTATTTGGCAATCCTCATTAAGTAATTTGTGACACTGTGACAATGTCAAGAGATTGATAAATAACTTTTCCTCCACATGTCTAAAAAAGGGGGGGGGTGATAAAATAACACATTATACTTTTATGACAGATTATGTTTTACAAACACTTTCTCATCTCAATAAACTTTTTCATGTCTGCCTCCTTTCTCCCTAAAAAAGAAAGAAACACAGGTTTCAGACAGGCAATGTATGCTATTAAAAGTCAAGATGAATTTAGAAAGAAAATCTGCTCTAAAGGCTCGCCATCTTTCTACTCCATCATGATCCTTAGAAATTTTACTAGAATAAAATATTTTAATGCTCCCTACGTCTCGGAGCAGGATTCCTCTTTTTGAAGAATGGAACAGTGATGCGTTTCACTGTTTTGGGTGAAGGATGTATTAATAACATATTTGATGGATGAAAATTCACATTAGAGTCTGAGAAATACGATGAAAAGCTGTTTTGTAAGATGGTGCTGTGTTTATTCTGTAAGAGAGGCAGCAAGCATTGAGACCCAAATACCACTGTGCTGGTCCTATCCACATACTGTCAGGTGGCCCTGGGTACAGTGATCCTCAAATGTCATATATTTTTAATGGAAAGTATCACTTATTTCCTGTCCAAGCAGCAGACTGATTCCTCTATTTTAAATTCTGTTCTACCTCCAAGACCTAGAATTTATTTAATTCTGTCCAGAGTGCCTACCACAATACTATGCCCATAGATAACAAATAAAGGTCTTCTTTGCTTAAAATTCGCCATGGACATATCAAATTGACCTTATTATACAGATCCATTTTTGCTTTTGGTGAAGAAACAGGTTTCTCCGTGGCCCCTAAAAGCATACTGGCCTTGAACTCTCTCTGAGGACTATTATAATTTAGATACTCAGTAACTTCCATGGTAAATCAAACAGTAAAATTCAGGGAGGGGAAAATAGAGAGAGGAGAGGTTCTTTGGGTTGTTTCCTGCAGCCCAAATGTCACCACATCAGCGGGTCATTCTGGTCCTGCGGCTCAACCAGCACAAGGGAGGTGGCTGCCTCATCCTTTTGCTGTGGGGTTGCTGGCTAAAGCCACAGAAGTCTGCACATGTGGGGAACGTACCCTGCCAGGCAGCAAAGTGGTGACTGTGCTGAGAGGGAGGAAGCCAAGTGGTTTTACAAAACCAAGGATAAGGTACAGCAAGGGTTTGAAGTCAGGGACCCAGCAAGGACAATCTGGCCACAAGAAAGTAACTACTAAAGGATGTAGACAAGAACAAGTAAGAATTAGAAAGCAAGGCCCACCAGTCTCGTGCAGTATGCAAGGGTCTAAAGTAAACAGGATTAGAGTCTCTGAACAAGGCCCAATACTTCAGAGGAAGGATGAGATGGTTTTGAGGGGAAACAAGCACTGCAATTGGCCAGTGTGTGGTTTATTGCTAGTTGTGTGACTGGGGCTGAGGAATGTCCCGTGGGGACCTTAGCTCTCTCACCTATAAAGGAAAGTGCTAAATATCCCTTTCAAGACAAAAATTGGTTGTCTTATGATGTCCATGTTATAGAAAATTTCATGATAGGAAAAAACATATAACAGTTCTGAGGTTAGTAAATGAATCATTTTTTGGTGACTTAAGGTGGCGATTGGCCAGTGGGGAAGTTCTGCATGGGAAGCAGCAGGCTCTCAATGCAGAGCTCCTGCACCAAGAGGCAGCTGTATTTCACGGGATGAACAGTCATCCTCTTGAATCTGAGGGCATTTATTCTTTGTCACTGGCTTTGACATACATGAGCACCGTTTTTTTGTTGTTGTTGTTTTTAATCTCACCTGGCTCACATGCATGAATGTGTCAAGATGAGGATGTAGGCTGCAAATGTGTCTAGAAGACTGATATCAATGAACCGAGCTGTTATTTTCTTGTATTAACTATTTGACCACACACTCCAGATTGAAATGCCCTCTCACTGCCCACACTCATTGCCCTAGAGGCTTATGCATCACCAGGGGATGGATAGGCTTTGACAACCTGGCTCATCTCCTAACGGTATAATGATCAACACAGTTTCGGGGACGGGGGACATGTTTGGCACCAACGGCTGAGGTATTAAATCATAGATGTTAGATGCAAGCTAGTTAATTGTTTTAAAACTTTGCTTTAACACTTTCTTAGAAAAGTCGCACCGTCAAATACTGTAAGAATTTGCTGATATTTTATCTTATATAGTAAGTAGTTAATATCTGTTAACGATGAAAAAAAAATGAACGACGAGATAAGTGACCTCTATTTTTTTGCCTGAATGTTTATGCCTTTTCCCCCACAGCATCCTGACTCCAAGTATCAACTGAAGAAAAGAATCACCTCCCTGACCTTGCCAATAGTTCCATCCCTCGAGGCCAGCAAGGTCCTCACTAGAGCTCCCATCGCATTGCCGTCAACGCCTATCACACCCCCGCCACCCTCTCCCGCCTTTGGAGGCACCAGTAAAATAGACCAGTATTCACGGATTCTCTTCCCAGTTGCATTTGCAGGATTCAACCTCGTATACTGGATAGTTTATCTTTCCAAAGACACAATGGAAGTGAGCAGCAGTGTTGAATAGCTTGCAGCCAGGACACTGTGTATTATATCAGTTCTCATTTTCTGAATTTTTTAAAAAAAAATAGCATCGAGACTTGCGTGGATGCATTTCTGAACACGAAATCGAAATTGAAAATCTGTAACACGTAGCTTTCAGTAAGT
This sequence comes from Hipposideros armiger, assembly GCF_001890085.2. Classification (NCBI taxonomy): domain Eukaryota; kingdom Metazoa; phylum Chordata; class Mammalia; order Chiroptera; family Hipposideridae; genus Hipposideros; species Hipposideros armiger. The sequence continues at coordinate 138,686 of NW_017731766.1, read as the reverse complement.
ATATATAAGCCCAAAAGCAATCATCTTACTCCTCAAAATTGGAAATTGAAGGTTTCAGAAAAATAGGATTCTTCTGTACATTAGGGGAACATTTTACAAGAAGATAAGATGGATTCAAGGAGAATTTGCCAATCCTTGTCCTTCGTTCGTCAATATTTTCATTGTCACTATGAATAGCATTTACCACAAAGCAGATACAATAAGAAATGCTGACACTTCCAAAGGTGGCCTTAAAATATGTGAATTTTGGCTTAGTTTTCAAGAGAGCAAACCATAGTGTAAATATTTATCACGAGGTCCATACCAACATGTTGGAAGCGTTTATGCTAGTGAAACGGCTTTCAGCACATCATAAAGCCTGAATGGAACTTAGCCATGTGTTTCTGACCTTGTTGTGGTATTTTACCTCAATGAAGTCTGGTGTTTGTATACATATGAATTATACATAGACCATAAATTACATATACATATGTACAGAGCTTTAGTGGGACTGCAATATTGTTGTTTTATCTTGTAAGCTTTCCTTTTAAAATAATACACTCACATAATTCCATGGAGAAACACATTGGGATTATAAGGGAGCCTTGTATATTATGACTGTCATTATATCTCACATTTTCTACCTTTCTGAGTACACCACTGAATAAAGTGACAATAAACCTGGTTGTCTCGATCTGCTTCATAAAGCTGGAGGGAAGGGTTTCCTTAAGTAAAGAGGAATGAAGTGGCTACCTCTACCCCGATGTTACTGTCCCTGGTGATTCTGAGAGGTGGAAGGTAAGGCCAGGCTCAGTCACCTAGCTCTAAAACAAAAGACTTGAACTTGTACTCAGATAGTCAGTCCTTCGTCTCCCTCCTGCTCACTCAACAGACTTTCATTTATAAGAGAATCAGGTCTGGGGAGCTAATGTACAGCACGCTAACTATCGTTGATAATACTGCATCGTATACTTGAAACTTGATAATGGTGTGAACTTAAATGTTCGCACCGAAAAAGAAAAAAAAAAGTAAATATGTGAGGTGATGGATATGTTAACTAACTCGCTGGGGGGAAACATTTCACAATGCATACACATATAATCATGTATATACTTTAAATATCTTGCAATTGTGTCAGTTATACCTCAATAAAGCTGAAAAAAAATGAATAAGGCTATTCTTCTCCCTTTTTACTATTCTAGCTCTTCCTGATGCTAACTCTAGCCACGTTTCTCCCATTCAGAAGCGTCTTGGGGAAACAGGAACTACTAGGAGTAGGAGAAAGCATGAGCTGTGGTCTGTCCAAATCGATAAATGCCTCATTAGCTGTTGCTGGGTCTTAAACATCTTTGAGATCACCCTCAGCTCTAACCCAGGAAGAAATATTTTAGAATTACTACTCTTGAATTTATCCAAGAAAATGTAACAATTCTACGGCCAAATAAATTAGGTGTTTAATAAAAATAGACTCTACTAAGGGTGAGGAGGCTGAGATCTCATTTCAACTTTCCTATTAATTAACTTCATGTCCAAATCTCTTGATCTTAGGGAGATTTAGTTCAATTTCCATCTATAGAATTAGGGGGTGGATTAGATGCCCTCTAAAGGGCCTTATGGTTTGAACAATTTATATTTGTTTCATTACTATCCTTTTCTGTCTAAATTAAGTTAGCCTAATTGTACAGGGCCTGCTTCTATTTTAGGAAGTACGCTAAATAAGTAAATGGTAGGTAGGTATGAAATATCTTATACGCGATATTATATTTCATCTTCCTCACAAGCCTGTGAAGTATATACTACTATTACCTGCATTTAAAGATGAGAAATCAAGGCACAGAGAGGGTAAGTCATTTTGTTCAAAATCAAGTGTCTCTCAAGCACTACAGTTGAGAGTCCTGCACAGGCAATTTGACTCCACAGCTTTGTTCACTTACCCATAACCATGCATGTCCTTATCTAATCCAGTGTGACTCTATTCTTTAATCCCCTCCACAATTCTCTCACCTTGTTTTTCATTTCCTGTAATAGCTTTCCTGGTGTTCGGACATCCTTCCTGCCCTTCTTTGGCATTCATTCTACATGATACTTCAAAGGACATTATTCTCAGTCAACATTTATGCTTAGATATGAAACACATCATAAAACTAACTAAAATAATTGGATATTATACTCATTAGATTTCTCCTCACAGAAGGCATTTTAAAAAATTCATAAAATTATAAAACTTCTGAATAGTTAAGGATGCCAGGGAATACTACTTCTCAATGCGCTTCATGGGGTGGTAATAGAGGTTAACTGACAACGGACCAGTTTTGCTATTGGGGAGGCGAGAAGTTGAATCAAAGTGAAGTAAGTTTCTTTTCTGTTGGACTTCTCAGAGACTTATTATGCTTGTGTGTACTTGGAGTTTGCTATAGTATCTAACTTTTCCCAAATTCACACAGCCATTAAGTATCATTTGCACAGAAGAAGTACTGGGATTAGCATTCCCCAGAAAACACAGCCTTATCATTATTTATACTATCCCTTCCATTATCACCTCCCAATTAAACAGTATGGGATTGAGTCTCTGAACTGAGATATGACTTACCCCAGAAATCACAGCTATTAGAGACCAAATTCGAATGGTGTAAAATATTGTAGAAACAAGATTAGATGTTTTAAAAGAATTTAACATGGGCCAGCCAAGTGGCACATTGGTTAGGAGTTGGCTTGGGATGCCAGCTCTGAGCAGCAGGACCACGGATCGGATCCCATGTGAGGGCCAGTGACACTGCCCTCTACAGCTAAGATGGTGAACAACAGCTCAACCTGGAGCTAGGCTGCTGTGACTCACCAGCGATGTTGGTAGGCTGCAGTGGGGCTGGCTGGCAGCGGGCGTGAGCTTTCGTGAGCAGCCGTACAATGGCCAGTGAGTGACTGCATCAGCCGGGAAGAGCACAATGATAATACCAACATGAGCCAGTGAATAGATGTCCTCCACAACTAGACTGAAGAACAAAAGGACAGCAACTTGTCTGTTGCCCTTCCCTGATTCCCCAATGCTGTTCTCTTCCCCTAATTCCCAAATAAAATTATTAAAAATAAATAAATAAGAGAATTTAACATAGTTCAATGAGAAACACGAAGGTAATAACTTCAGGAGGCAGACACCCAAAGGAAGACGATAGGGTAGAAATTTGGGTAATTAGCTTTACTCAATCACGTGAAGAGAGAACACTACCTGGATAGTGACAGTGGCTCAGCAGCTCAGAGAGGGAAACCCCAGAGCAGGGGACCAGACCTCCAAGGACGGGGTGCACCCGGCTGATGCTGGTGTCACGGGGAAGCAGAGGAGGGGCTCCTCAGAGCTGGGTCTCAGGACTCTGAGCTCTGCCCACGTGCTACGAGCATCTCAGGAGGGCACAGGCAACACTTGCGCCTTTGGGGTCAGACCTGCAAGGAGAAGGGTCCATTTGCCTGAAACTGACACCTCTGGAAGGGCACGAGGAGGCTAGTTGTAGGAGTGCAAACAACTGGAGACTAGAACCAAGTGTTGTCTCAGGCAAAGAGGAGCATGAAAAGGCAAAGCAAGTCAACAAAAGGGAGGCTCCTCCTTTCCCTCTCCACCAGCTTCCTAGTCTCTCTCCAGTGACTCCTATTGAAAGAACCTGACAGAAACCCTAGTGACAGAGGGTCCATGAAGAGGGTCCACGCCCCAAGATCACAAAATAGAGCACAAAAGGTGGGATTTGGAGCTGAGAGATAAACACTTATTAACTGACATAATTCACCCCTTTGGTTATTCAGTACCATACACACACTTCTGTACATATTTATATTATTTCATAATAGTAAGAAGTAAGCATCCTTCATACAAACAGAAATGTTATCATCATTTGTCCAAACACGATATACACGAAATCCAAGTAGCCACTATAGCCATTTCCAGGCAACGGTAATGATATTTAATCTTCTAACACAGCCACAGAAATGAACATTCTGTTTCCCAAGACTCAATTCTAAGTGGTTTTTTTTGAGGAAACACCATTATATAAAATAGTATGGTAATAGGAGAAGGGAAATCAAAAGTAAGTACTTAATATAAACAAATATAAATATGTCTAAATATCTATGTGATCTTTATGGATAGAGAGATCTTTATGTCTATGAAAATAATAGCAAGCAAAGAAAAAATATGTATACTTCTATATTCTCCTTTCTGTAGTTAGTTACATGACTGTTGTTGATATCACTATAACTACTTTCTTCTATTATCCTTTTCTTTCAGTCAGCATCTCAGCTCGTTAATTTGGAGATTTCTAATAGGCTGAATTATTGAAGGGTCTTAACCCAAGGATAGGATGTTTTTCTCCCATCCAGAGATAGACTGTTTCCACTAAGAAAGTCTTAGAAAGCCTTGGAGGTCTAAGATTCTCCACACTGTTCGAGTCTACTCAGATGTCACCATACAAGTTTTAGCCTCACTTGCCTTCCCGAATACTGTCCTGACTTTCCTATCAAGTGTAAGATTTTGACTTATAGTGTAATTCTACAATTAGCACAAAACATGCATCTATTTTTAAGAGAAGCCAGCCCTGCACCTACAAGAAATAAGATATTCTTTTAAGACTGCCATAAAAGTTCTTTTGTTCTCTATTAGTTGAAATAAAAACTAAAAGCCCTGAGCTTGTACTTATCTGTCTGTAGATTCTCCAGTGCAGTTAGAAGAAGCCAGCCCACCCACAGTTCTCACAGTCATCATAAATACTAGAAAAATGAAAGACACTTGGTTCTCAGGACATTTCATTACAACAAACAAGAAGCGATAATTTTATATGGTTCATTGTGGTGCAACTTCATATTATGAATTGCTAGTGTCTCATTTCCCACAGGAAAGGTGGTCAGTGCTTCCTTCATTAAAGGACTGGACATGACCAAATGAATCTCAGAATCTCCTGGTATCAAGTACAGTTCAGATAGAAAAACAGCCACCTTCCTTAGGGATGGGGAAGAAAATTAAGGGGCTGGGTCAGCATCTTGGGGAAGGTTCCCAAGGAGCTGGGGCTCAGGCCTTTAAGAAGCGGATGATGCGTTTATGATGAAGCTAGTTCCGGGAATGCAGTGAGAGCCTAGAGTCCGACCCATGTGCTGCCGCCAGAGGGGAAGGTCACTGTCGGGGCAGTCTTTATATGAAAACAGCCTTAGGATGGGATGCGGAAGCTCCTTCCTTTTATTTCTGCCTCATCTCCCCATAGTACCCCCTGCTCTCAGAACTGAGTAGACAGCATCTTAAATGGAGAAATGAAAACTGTAGTTTAGCATCTGTGTTATAAAGTATAAAAGGGTGGATTTACAACTAAGAGACAATAGCTTAAACAGGAACACAGACTGGAACCTAAACTATTCTGCTGTCCAGTTTATAAGCTTTAAAATGCCTCCTAAATGACTGCATTTCAGGAGCCATAATGAGCTCGTGAAGGAACCATGCAGGAGCGGGAGGCTTGTCAGAAAGCACTTCCTGGCAAAATCCCACTTTCATAAGTTATCGTCCAGTGAGTTTGCATGTATGAACCTGCTTAGAACAGCGCCAGGCCTATGTAAGGTGCCACAGTATCATCATGATATCATCTTACTATATGCTGGTATTAAGCATTAATACACAATTGATAAAGTTAAGGTTAAAAGCATTCCCTGTCAGGTCTATGAAATATATAATGATGAACTTCCTTATAACAAACATTAGCTGGTACAAAAATACAGTGTGTGCTATCACACCAAAAACAAAAGAAAACCACAAATCGCTGTTGAAAGTTTGAATGATGCACGGCATTAGTAACCCAAAGGGTCCATTTTCAAAGACCTTTCCATAAAGTTTGGCTATTTGATTATGTGTTATGGTTTAATAATATCCTTACCCCATGATTCTGGCAGTCGTAATGCTTTCTGTCCCAGAAAATCAATGGCGATTATTATTAAATTCTCCAGAAGCTAGGCCACATTCGTCTTTCTGACCGCATATATTAGTGAGCATGTGGGTAAATAGTGGGGAAAACGGAAATCAGCACTATGATAATATAATGCTCCTCTGAATGGGAATTCTTCCAGGCTAGATGCTTATGGGCAGAATAAGGAAGATAATATGCAAATAGTCTTCTACATTCCTAAAATTAATTTGCTTTTTTCGCAAATAGTACAAAATTAATTGACAGAATGCCTTCTTTAAAGTGTACATTTCAGCTCTAATTGAACACATGAAAAAACCTCACAATTTAGTTACTTCTCAGATTAGTTATTCTTGCAATTTTTTTTTATGGTGGTGATAGTTTACTAATTCATCTTCAATACCTAATTTTTGCATTATCTGAATGTTAATGTAACACGCCTTACTTTTATCTGTAGTTTACTTTTCTAGGGATTTTAATTTTTCAGAAAACCAATAACCTGATGCTCAGTCCAGAATTCCCCTCAACTCATACCACTGAACACAACTGCAGAACAGTTAAAATAAACCAAAATACAGGTAGTCAAAGGCAAGTATTTCACTCATAGCAGAGTCACTCCACCCTCATTCAAAGCCTACTCACTCATATTTCAAACCTAGTTCACACTAATTAACTTGTTTCTTAGCTCAAAGTGATTAAGAGGAGTAAAATGCGGAAAAATAAAGGGGCTTTAGAATCAAACCAAAAGTAGAAATGAGAAAGACAGAATATAAAAAGCAGACGCAAAATTGCGGGCTCATTGTGCACTGAGAGCACACAGCCCTCCGTTATAAAAAGGAAGCAGCGCAGCCTTAATGCCTTGATGTCATCAGTGTTTGGCAGAGACCCATGCATGACGTTAGGTGACCCATGGGCAGGTCACTTAGTTTTCTAGGACCCCATTTCTACAACTTTAGAACTGGGGGCTTGATTAGATTGTTTCCAAAGTCATCTAACATCCAAAATGTCTATTATTTTATTATTATGTTTTAAAGTTTTCAATGACCTCCATTTAAGATGTCAGCAGAGTATGTGACGCCTGTTAAAAGATTTCTACCAAAAGCAGTTCAAGTAAGTAAAAATGGCTTTCGTAAACACTTGTGAGTTAGCATGAGTCAGGCATTTTTATAAGCATTCACATGTACGATTTGATTTCATCTTTACCACTACTCAGTGAAGTAGATTCTCTTTATGCCCAATGAACAAAAGGGGAAACTGAGGCTCATGCAGGTGATGTTATTTGCACAGTATCTCATGGTGAGACAAGATCCAGAATCCATTTCTGTCATCTGCAAAACTTTAAACCACCTCCCCACATCACACAGAAAGCTCCGTATACTTGGATGGATGGGTGTTCCTGCTTTATTCCTGGGTCACAGGCAAAGAGCAAGTTTCTGGTTTGCAAAGTTGAACACACAACTGGTGCCATTCCAACTACAGCACATTGATGAGAAGCAGAGGCTCTGCCCCAGCTCTATGCGGCCACAGGTTCTGCTGCTGGAGCAGGTGGCCCAGGTACCACGGGAATATTCAAGTTGATTGCATACGATTCCCACTGTGGTGCTGCCATACGACTTGAATACAACTCCCCACTAAGGGAATACTGACACACAGAGAGGTTTCTCTTCTTTTGGAATATGGCTATTTATTGATTTACTTATTTTAAAATTCTGTTCTTCCGGGGCATCTCACAGCAGAAAATATGCACGGTGAAGTCTGCCTGGTACAGTTGAATATTTTTTAAATATGGCATCTTAGGCAAGTTCCTTAAAATCTCAAGCCTTAGTTTTTCCCATCTTAAAACTGTCAATAAAATAATTCTTAGCTCAAAAGGTTGTGAAGATCAAATGAATAAATACATATAAGAATGTAAAACAGCATCTGACCTATGGTAAGTGTTGAAAAACTATTAGTTGTCTGCCTCAGAGCTGTCCCTCAGGAGCCCCCTGAGAACTGGAGACACCTAGAGGCTATGTTTGGGAGGTAGTTCTTTTTATTTCCCTAGTGCCTACTGCAACACCTGATATCTAAAAATGCTCCATAAACTTTTGAATGAACGCCATTTACTTCTCCGAAGTTGTATTTGTTTTTTTCCATCTCTAACGGACCTAAAATACCAGCTTTGCCTACCTGCAAGGGTTATTCCAGGTCATATCACACACTAAGGAGTTGCTTTTATTTATTCATTTGTTTATTTAACTTATAAAAGTCTCTTAAGGAAGCTATTATTAAGATCTTTTCTCCACGTTTCACAGACAAGGAAAGAGCTCATGTAACTTGCTCAGAGTCAGCAAAGAAAAGCAGAGTCAGAATTTGAATCCAGGCTTTCCTGTGTCTGAACCAGGATACTCTGTTGCTCCTCTCTGCTGGCCAATGTATCATGAACTAGTTTATGAGAAAGGGCTTAGGACACTGAGACGTATTACGCCAACATAAGGCATTTGCATTTGCTAACAAGTGTGTAGCAGTGGCCTCTTAACAATTAGTTCTCTTCAGTGAATCACGCATTCTCTCTCCCTGTTTATAAAAATCTACTCTAGATAGACTTACAGAAGTGATGCCTAGTCTAGACTAGATGAGGGTGGAGTGCTATTGCCACACGGATAATTCAAGTGGATCAATTATCCATCATGTACATTAGTCTTATAGTAATTTCTAGTAATTGTCA
>NW_017731766.1:124102-126075 GCF_001890085.2 Hipposideros armiger | reverse complement strand
TGTGTGTGTGTGTGTGTGTGTGTGTGTGTGTGTGTGTGTACCTGTGTATGTACTCTAGTTTTATGTTTTAGAAATTGAAGCACCATTGAAGTATCATTTATATAAAAGAAACTCTGCACGTATTTAATGTATACAATTTGATGAGTCTGGACATATGCGTACATTGGTGATACCATCACCACAATCAAGGGTATAAACATACTCATTACCTCCAAAAGTTTCCTAGCATTCCTTTTCTTCTTCCCTATTTGTTGGTTTATTCACTCCATAAAAATTCACTTATGCTCATCCTTTTATTAATCATATTTTATTGCTATCCTTTATTGATGTATACATTTCAAAGCCCTTGAAATCTATTTTCTGAATTTACCTTCTTACAATCATGGTGAAATCCACATGAGCAGGTACCATTACTCTCATTTTGTAGATAAGAAACTAAAAGGCACAGGTGCTCAAGTGATTTTCTGAATTCTCATGGTGAGTCAGTTACCGTGCTTTGTAGAGAGCTGAATTCAGTGGCTCTCATTAATTTTATAATATTCTATCCATGATATTATAATTGATACAAAACCTGGGCAAAACTCATGTGAAAAGCAAATACATAAAATATGACAATATGGTTCAGACAAGCTACAGTAGCTTAAAGCAGTGTTTCACAGCTCTTTCCTTTAGATGCACATGGAGCGGGAGTACTGTTTTTTAAGGACAAACTGAAGATCTAGTCTAGAAATTGGTTTGTCTGAATAAGAAGAAAATCTTTACCCATGCATCTCTATTTTACTGACCATAGCATGAAGCATTCTGGGAAATCAAAGACTTCAGAAATGCCCCTTTATACACTAAGTATTTTTCCTCGCTCCCAAATATTGAAAAAAAGTTGAGTCATTTTGAAGAAGGAAAAGGGGGTGTGTTATTTCCCCATACCTTTGCATTTTTAAAACTCTGTTGGGATATTTATTAAAAGCTAAGTTTATAATGTAAGTTTATAATGTATTAAAAGCTAAGTTTATAAATTATAACATAATTTCTCTATGTCTTCGGTAACCCTTAAGAGAAGCAATAATTCTATTGGGTTGTCAGAAAAGTCATGACGTATGTTTTCTCTGTTTTTCATTGCAAAAATGCGTCATGACTTTTGCGAAAACCCAACATATCAAACTCAATTTATGGCACAGTGATGCAACTCTAAAGCTGTTTTTCAAAGCTCTTCTTGATGTGTTTCTTGAGCCACTACAGAAAAGGAAAAACAAAACATTAAAATAGTTTATGGTGTTTATTTATTTTTGAGATTATATGTTTTGAGTTGGAGAAAATCTTAAAATGGCAGCAAATAGTGAAAGAAATGCTGAAGCAGTTTAAAGAATAGTTAAAAACAAGGGAATTTGAGAAAAAAAATTCTGTTAGGTTATTTACAGAGATGCTGTTTGAGTGTTCCTCTCCTATTTATCTTGCAGACGTAGTCAACATTTTTATATTCTTTTCCAGGGATATGGCTTGTATATACAAGGACTTGATAGAACTTTTCTCATCATACAGCATGGCTAATAGTGTTTTTATTCAGTTGCTATCTATTGTTTCAAAATAATGACTAAAATTAATCCACTCGGTCGATTAGATAATGTAATTCCTCCAGTGAATTTTTCACAGTGGTCAAGAATTTTTTTTTCCAAAGGGCTAAAGGAATAAAATGTGTCACATTTTATATATGAGTTGACCTTAATAATTGAGTGAGCATTTTATTGACCAAAATCTACAAGTAAGTCCAAAAGGGTAATAAAAAAAAACTCTTAGAATTTCTATTGTTTCATATCTCTTACAGGCAGCTTAATTGTTAATATCCAGGTAATGTCATTTGATAATATAACATTTGAGCAAGCTTTTCTTGACAGCTTGGAAAACAAATCAAAATGAAAGCTTTATAATCATCAAGATGTTAGTCTAGAGATAGCTACATTTCATTTACATCTGAAATG
>NW_017731766.1:117817-120404 GCF_001890085.2 Hipposideros armiger | reverse complement strand
GATCTGTCCAAGGTTACACAGCTGTAAGCAACAGAAATGGGTTTTCAATTCCAGATACCTAAAGGCCCTTGATCATCATTCTCTGGTGTTTCCCATCAAAGCTCCATATTTCCCAAGAAGACATACAGACACATGAAAAAGATGCTCAACATCACTAATCATTAGAGAAATGCAAATAAAAACCACACTGAGATACTGCCTCACACCCGTTAGAATGGCTATCATCCACAAGACAAGTAGTGACAAGTGTTGGAGAGGGTGTGGATTTTCTCATACACTGCTGGTGGAAATGTAAATTGGTACAGCCACTGTGGAAACAGTATGGGAGTTCCTCAAAACTTAAAAGTAAAAGTACCATATAACCCAGGAATGCCTCTCTTGGGTATGTACCCCAAAAATCTGAAAACATATCTGTAAAGATATATGTACCCTGATGGTCAATGCAGCATTATTTACAATGGCTAAGATATAGAAACAACAAAAGTGTCCTTTGATAGATGATTGAATAAAAGAAATGTGGTATATACACAATGAAATATTACTTGGCCAGCACAAAAGATGAAATACTGCCATTTGTGACAACATGGATGGATCTTGAAAGTGTCCTGCTAAGTGCAATAAGTAAAACAGAAAGAGTCAAGAACCATATGACTTCACTCATATCTGAGGGTTTTTTTTTAATGGACATCTATATTTTGCATAAAAGTAAGATTAAGAAGTAAAAACCAATATAGTGCTCTATAGAATTATTCTATTTAATGACTGTTAGTGGCATAAGAAGCCTAAGAGATATGGCTGAAGGATGATAAATATATTTTATTTTCTGTTCTAGCTTTAATTGATTTGACAGTTGCCTAGAGCACTGTGATAAGAATGATTCTGAAGCTGCACTTGACTTTAAGAGGGAAGAGTGCTGTGATGGACTAGTGATGCCTGCCCTGGGTGCAGAATGTGGATATTATGGTGTCTGTNTCAATCAACAGCATGAATCAAACATCTACTATACAAAGTACTGACCAAGATATAATGGTCAATGGTAAAGGTCAATAGTACTTGTTGCTTTGCTCTTCAACATACAACAGGGCTTCTATTATGTAAAGGTGTTTTCTGATACTACTATGTCATCAGCAGCATTTCTTCTGTAATTTGAATTATGACCTCCGCAGAATCTGTGTCACTGCGAGAGTCGCCAGTATCTATAATCACTAAAATGTTATTTTCTTCAACAAATTCACCTATCTAGTGAGTGTAAGTGTGGTTGTGTGTGAATGACACAAGTGCTGGAGTTAAAACACAGTCCAGCAGCTATGTTTGACTGTTATAAAACACAAGTGACAGTTCTATTCCTGAACTTAAGGTATATAATATCGCTTGCTGTGCTGAATTATTTATTCTGGATTTATCTGTGAAATCTTTAGCATGGGATATGTGCAAGCAAGATAAAACTCAAAATCTACTTAGTGTGTTGGGAGTTCAAAATGTATCGTAAGTGTAGTTATAAACTTCTGCACTAGTATAGAACTTCAATGCCATCTCATATATAAAGGATCTTATTTGCTCATCTCACTGCGATAAGTAGGGCCACATTTTGACTCTCATTGGGTTGTTCTGTACACAGATTAGGAAAGAAAACTTTGTGATATAGTATAAGAATCTTAAGGAATTAGGAGCAAGGGTTATCAAGTGTTTACCAAAATTTGGTTTTCTTTTCTTTGAAATATTTAATATAAACTATCAATAGAACACTCTAATATTTATGGGACAAGACACAAATTGTTGAAAATTGCCACCTATATTTCTGTAAAGTGAGTGTACAGATCAGTTATTTATGTGTTAAATCATCCTCTTCCATGGACTTCAGATTAAACCTATAACCTGTGATGGCTATCTTATATTCTTTTAATTCATGTTCATAAGGAAGAACTTGGTCGAAAGAATGAGGTTGTATCAAGGCAAAATTATCCCTACTACTATAAATACCAAGGCAATTCATGCTTTGAGATCAATTCCATTAGGGGTAAGTTGTACAAATAACATTTTTGTAGAACAACATCAATTTTTTACCTACAAACAAGCGTAGTTCCTTCCCAACTCCTCAAAAATACATTAACATATACAGGATAAGAGAAAGTATGATCTTTATTCTGAAAATAAGATAGAGGTGTATACACTCTCTCACACACACACACACACATATACACACAGAGAAATTTGATTAAAAAAATACGGATTTTCTTACACCCTATTCAAGAAATCAGAATAACTACTGATTTTCAAGAATCCTATTTTAAGGGATTTACAATCTCTATGTCATGAATCTTTATGGAGTAAAAGTTATAGGAACAAAATTCAGAGAATAAAATCAATAGGAAAAGCAAGGATTCATTCATAGAAATAAAACTGTAGTACAACTAACATTTCTCTCAGTCCATGATATTTCAACCTGACAAAAAAATAAGAAAATAGATAGTATGCCAATTAAGATAAATATTAATAGTTATGTGAATAGTGACTATACTTTATTTTCAAGGAACTGTGGGCCATTTACAAAAGTTGACCACATATTAGGCCTCAAAATAAACTTTTG
>NW_017731766.1:115650-117012 GCF_001890085.2 Hipposideros armiger | reverse complement strand
TAAAATATATTAGTGAGAGATTATCTTTCTCCTATATTTCCTTTTGCTACATTTCCTCTGATTTAACACATAGGCATGTAACACTCATATAGGCCTGCGTTTTTTATGAGAGAATGTAGTTTATTCTTTGAAATTTACAAATTATAATTATTTATATACTGGACTAAATTATTGGATTAAATTATTTCACTATAACCCACTATTGTTATAAATGGGCTAAATGAACTTATTTGGATGCAGTTGTTTTTTCTTTGTCATTGTTGCCTTTTCTTTCAGTCCTTTTGATTTTCCTACTCTTTAGCATTCTTCTACTTTTATGTCTTTTTTAGTCTTTCAGACTATTTTCACGTCCTTTATATCTCTAGGTTTTAGTTATATAAACAAAGAGCTGAGCATTCCTAGATGTTTTGGCTTACTGAAATTGTTCAAAGATATTACCATCTTTGAAAAATGCATTAAGGTTTCCTGTAAAAGTTTTTAATTAAGAAAAATGTCTTCTCCTTGCCAAAATTATAATTTAAATAATCCATTTTCTTGTATCAGCCTAATTATTCTGACATTTCTATTCTGAGACAGAAATAAAAAATAAAATACCCTTGGCTTTCAAGAAATTTCTAAAGAAATCAGGACAGTCTTTCAAAACACAGGCATATTTAGCTGACATTTACTGATATGACTCCTGCCTTTAAGTTGCTCAGTCTTGTAGAAAGACAATAAATAAATATCATAAAATAAGATGAAACAAGACACAAACTATAAAGGAATAATAACAGTTTCTATCTGTTGTGAGAGAATAGTCTCTCAATTCAGTTGCTAGGATCAAGCGAGATAACACATGAAAACTGAATAATAGAAGACCTGGCGTAAGATGGTGCTCATTAAATGGCAGCGCTAGGAACTGCTGTCTCACTGGTCTTTGTCTGGGTTTGGGCTCTCCAGAGCAGATTCTAAGACAAGGATTTGAGAGTAAATAGTTTACACAGCACTTATCTTACCACGCGAGCTACCACTGTGAGTTCAGTCTGGCAGGGAAACTTAGTAGGATGGTGCACATCACAAGGTCATGTCTCAGAGTTACCCCCCGCCTCACTCCATGGGGTGAGGAAACTGATGGTATTTATCTGACTCACAGGCTGCCATTGGGAGAAAACAAATTCCCAGGACAGTAAGTCTCTTCTGGCTTGACCTAAGCATGGATTCACTGCACCTGTACCTTGCCCCAAAAGTCTGCCCCCCCATGTCCTGTTGCCCAGAGATGGATATTTTTTAACCAATTTTTTTTTCTTTTAGCCTCGGCTAACATTTATTGAGCTCTTGTCATGTACCAAACCCTGTGCTAAACCTTTTGTGTACTTTTTTCCA
>NW_017731766.1:106245-110192 GCF_001890085.2 Hipposideros armiger | reverse complement strand
AAAATACCAGGCTAACTAAACCCTGCAAAGCCTATACATTTTATATTAGTGGATTCCTGTTGGGTGAACTGCAGTAAGTTAAGGTCCCCCAAATATTTGCAAGGTTGATAAAGTGACATGGAAAGGAACTGGCATTAGCTCGTTTTGGTCCACCTAAATTGTACTCATGACATTCCATAAGTAATTTTATTTAAGCCTGATTAAATAGAAGTATTGATGTCAGAAAATTATGTGAATGACTATGGATGGAAATGAGTTTCTCCTAAAAGGAATGAGTTGTTTCACTGTCAAATATCTTGAGAAGAGGTCAGGCTGTGGTAAACAATGACAATCCAGGAGGCAGGCCTCAGATCATAGTGAAGAAAACGTTCTCCTCTCTGAGATGTTAAGTTATATTCCAGAGCATGGCGGATCTTAGAGTGCTGCTGCCTATGGAGGGGGGACATGAGCTTCCTCTGGGTGTGTGGACACAGCTCCGAGCATCAGAGAAGCAGTTCAGGCAAGCAGAGCTCTCGGGAAGAAGCTCTAACTTACTCTATGTGTTACATTTCCCTGCCATTGTCTCACGCTTTCAGTAAATTCTCAGGGGAAAGGAGAATCTGAGTTTTTCATCAGTATGGGGAATGGAAAGGAAGATCTTTCTCCACACTTGGGCTGGAATAGAAAGTAGAAACCGAGTTCTCCTTCCACTGCGCTCATGGAGGGGCATGCTGGGGCAGTCATTAAATGCCCAGAACCGTGCATTTTTTGAGTGTCATCGCAGCAGCAGCATGGGGACAGAACTGGAGGTCACAGAGAATGGCCTGATCCTGTAGTCGGGTCAGCATCAACCCCAGACCTCTCAGGTGGTTCACAGACACTCAGAGGGGGACTAATTTTAGCCTGTTAGCCACTGGGAGCTCATGGTATGAAAATGGGGGGTGTATGAGATTTTTCTGCACTGGACTTTTCCCAGTGTTGACTTATTTTTNTTAGTGAGTTATTAGGAATGTATATGTTCTAGTTTCGTTTCACCATTGGTTCTAAGTCTGCCATTAATCTCCGTGGGGCTGCTGGGAGGTGGGCATGGGGGGAGCGCTGCTCCTGAGCAATCATAAAATATATGATGAAGGGCGTAAACCCTTTCCAACCCAACTTGTTCTCAAGATTTTAAGTATCACCTATGTGCCAAAAATGAGACAAAACCTCATCTATTCCTCTGATGCCCATCAGATCAAAGGGATCATGTATTGATCTGGGCTGCTAACGTTCACAACAGTCGGAGCAAGTAAAACAATACAGGCTGTCAGTATATAAATCTCATTAACTTGCACATTTTGAAGTTGATAAAAACAAGTAGAATTGGCTTTCCTTCATTTCAGAGTAATTACTGTATTCAAAACTTAGAAAGTCAATAAATGCATTTCAATGTATATGATACAATAATCACGCATTATGGTCCATTTTCAAACAAATCATAATTACCATCTGAATATGACTCAAATCACCAAGGGACTTTCGGAAATGCTAAATTACTTGCAATTTGAACATGCTAAAAATGCCATGCCATTTACCACACAGAACAGATGAATGATGGGCCAAACTTAGAAAACGCAATTCACCCAAGCTGATGTTAAGAAAATGCTTAACAGATGGTATGGTCAGGGAGGTTACACAAGGACTGTTTATTAAAGAAAAAAAAAATCTCATTTTAGATATTTTCAGGGATTTCTAATTAAGATGTTTTTAAATACTTTAAGCCTTCTCTGTTCTGGGAATATTAGCTAAATCCAATCCAAAAATCCAATTTTTTATTTTTTTCACAAGATGCAGAAATCTCTCCTCTAGTCATTTAAGCCATTTGAGCTCTTTAAAGTCTCTCTTAGGGTACAGGGTTTTTTTGTTTGTTTTCTTTCATTTGGATAACACATTCTAATTAAGAGCCTACTAAACACCAGGCCCTGTGCTAGGACTGATAGAGTTTAAAGATAATATCCTTACTCTGAAGGAGTCATGTTTTAGCACAAGATGACCGCTGGTGACTAAATGTTGAAAATATGAATCTTTTATCTCAGTGGCTGTAGGGAATGTAAACTGGTATACAGCTCATATGGGAAACAGTTAGGATGGTTTTTCAAAAAATTAAAAATTGAACTACCTTATGATTCAGCAATCAAAGATGCACATATATTAGTACCAGGTAGGTTCCTGTAGATGTTTAACCCAGGACTTCAGGGAGACTTTGGGACAGAAAATGAGAAATATTTGTTGAAGATGAGAAGAGTTGTTATGAGGTTACATCTTCAGAAATATAAGTGTCACAGCAACTGACAAAATTTAAGGATACTGAGATGTTAAGGGGCAGAAATAAGAAATATTTGATACACTCTTTACCACATTAAAAATATCATCAATTTCTAGTTTTATAAGAACTCTTATGATGACTGGTTTAAATTTTATAAAATGATTTTTTCTGCATCTATGAGATAAGCAGGGTTTTCTAATTATTTTTTTAAACTTTAGGAATTTGGGGTCTATGTTTGCAAGTACAATTGGACTCTAACTTTATTTTTCATACCATTCTTGCCTTACTATGGTGTGAATTTTATACTTGCCTCATAAGAAAATTTGAGAATATTTCCCAATTTTCTACTATCCTTAATATTTTCTTTGAGATACAAATTATCCTATCTTTTGGAGTTTGAAATAATTTTCTATAAATCTATCTAGATCTGATATTGTTAACAGCAGAGGTTGTATTTCAGCTATGGATTCATATTGTTTAATGGTTAGAAGCTTATTCAGAATTTTCCTTTCTTTAGTAAGTTTTGGTGAGTATTTGTTGTCTATTAAACTTTTCAAAAATATTATATGTAAAATTACATATCATTTTTGTATATATCTATTTTCTTTCCATTGTTTTTTTAACACTAATGAAATTATGCATTTTTTTCTCTTTCTGATGCTTTTACATTTGCTATTTGTTTGTTGTCCTAAAGTTTTACTACATTGTATCTTTGTGTGGATGTAGTTTTATTCTTTTTTTGTTTTCATCAATTTTTAATAATTATAACTATTATCTCCTTGAATATTCAATTTAGCTCATTATGTCTGTTCTTGCTTTTTAGAAATTCTATTAGACATGCATTGCAATATCTCATTTGTATTTGAAAAAGCGTATTATATTTTGCCCATTATTTTCTTTACTTCAGCTCTTCTAGTCACTAATATCCTTAACATTTAATACCACTGATTCTGGATACATCTTATTTCTCTGAGGGCATGCATTTATTTATCCATTTATACATATATTAAATATATATTGACTGTCAGCTGAGTGTTTGTTAGGTGCCATGTGAGGCATTTGAGATTTAATGGCAAACAAAACTGATATGTGCTCTGCTGTCACAGAAATTAAAGGTGCTGTAATTCTTGTTGCTAGATCACTGCCCACGACCATAATGATTTTCTTAAGATATATTCTAGACAGAGATTTCCTGGTTGAGAAAAGCGTGAAACATGCTCACATACTGTTGCCAAATTTTCATTAGTTAGTACTAATTTATATACGATAGCCAATTTAAAGGACAGAACCCTCTCCCATAAAGTGTGTATCTTATGAGTTGTGTGTGTGTTTGTGGGCATATAGGTGAGTGCAGTCATTGAAAGCCCTTTTTTCTTTTAAATATTCTCAAGCATTTTCTATACTTTTTTTTAGAATAAGGAAAAGTAAATTAATAGGGAATCAATCATTCTAGCTATGTCTTAGCAGTCCGTATGAATTTATTGGATAAAATGTGGCTGTTAGATTTCCTGGGGGTTCCATTAATCCATGCTATTTCTTTGATTCTTCACAACAGAGGTAATTCATAGTTAATTAGAATCCACGAGTTCTATGTATATCCTATGAGTTATTTCACTGATTTACTGCACTGAGAAACATCAAAATGAGAGTCCAGAATATTTCA
>NW_017731766.1:99953-104594 GCF_001890085.2 Hipposideros armiger | reverse complement strand
TTTTAGCCTGTTAGCCACTGGGAGCTCATGGTATGAAAATGGGGGGTGTATGAGATTTTTCTGCACTGGACTTTTCCCAGTGTTGACTTATTTTTATGGACAGGGAACCAGGTCTGGGCTAGGGTTTATCAGCTTCACTATTTCTAAGTTTTCTGTAAGCATCCTCTTTTCTACAGAATCTTCACACTGCACTCCCCAGTCTACACCTGCTATTTCTTTCCTTTCTGCAGCTCATAACAGCTCTTCAAGTGTGAGAGGCATCTTAACAAGCTGGGAAGTGACAGAGATTCCAAGGTTGGGAAGGGGGTGAGGGAGGCGGGAGGGGACAAGGAAGGGAGGGAGAGACATAATCACACAGATTAGCCTCTCTGACTAAAAATAAGATGCGCGATGCTCTGAAAAGCAGACTTCTACTGCTGGATCCAAATTTCCAAATGGTATGTCTCTCTAGGACCTCAGATTTGCAAGAGAAATGACTAACAAATGCAAAGGACCCCAGAGTACACAGGTCCATTTGATGTCAAATTCCCACTACATAGGGAAATTAATCATATGTCCTAACGTGAATAGGCACGCATTACTATCTACTTTAATTTGAAAATCTAGTACTTAGGCTTTTAGGAAGAAAGGGTCATGATTTTGCCTTGTGTCTCTCACTTGCCACTTTCTGGAGAAACTGTTCTAGTGTCAGGTGTTGTGTTAAACTGTTAACATTCCAAAATGTGATGCTATACGAAGCATATTGGCCTGTAGACAAGGAACAACTATACTCTTGTGTCACTTGGTGTGGGGTGATGTCATGTCTTCATCAAGACATAACAAAGCACTTGTGCTAAATTTACAGACAGATTCCACTTAAAAGTAAATGCCAGAAAAGGGCAAATTCAAAGTGCGGAAAAGCAGCCTGCCACCATAGCTAGGATTTTTTTGTTTCCAAACAAAGTCAACATTCTCATTCTTAAGTGATGTTCCGTTATGTTCCCAGAGCCTCCTTTTTAGAGTAGTGGTCTCTGATAGACCCCTGAGTGAACTTGAAGAAACCAAGGGAAGCAGTTTGTTGGGAATTTGGATGAATGTATTATTCTCATGAAGTCAATTCTGTGCAGAAGTGAGCAATGTGATGTCTTATACTGATCACATAGGGGTACATTTTAAACCAGGTTTATAAGACTTCGAGAAAAGGCTTTACCTCAGGAAATAGGAGGAAGGGGGAGTTATGGAATTCATATTTTCCTGAGTCACATATACTTCAGAATATTCAAGAGAGAGAGAGCATCCCCAGATGTTTGCTGATCATCTTAGCATCAGGATTTTTTGTTTCCTCAGTTGCCTAACTTTTAAACTACAGAGGATAATCTAGTTCCCTATCAGGGTTACCAAAACCTTAGAAGCAAGAGAGACATACAGAACTGTTAAGGTTTCCCAAAGAAATTAGCTAAATCAGTGGATTTCAAATATTTTCCACTGTGATGCACTATAAAATTGAGTATATTATATACATACACATGGACATATATATATATATGTACCTTTACTATGTTTGCTGCGCCTACATATTTTCTTTCATTTTTATTCTATTTCATTTTAAAATTGCTTTTGTTCCATTGAGGTGCTCTAATGGCCACTTAGGCAACATTAATCTTTAAGTCTGTTGAGAATGAGACACCATCAAATCCTTAAATTTTGTAGTGTTCATTATAGGATCATTAGATTATACTTTTTATGATAGGAATACAAGCTTAAATTAATAGAGATACTTTTCATGGACAAAAGATACAGTGTAGCATTATAATTAAAATCCTTTATTTTGAGTCAGTCTCATTCGGCTTTAAATATCCACTTGTTCACTACCTCTGTAATCTTGGGTCAGTTACATATATACGTATGTATAAAACCACAGTAAGCCTCAATTCTCTCATCCTCTCATATGTAACATGGAAATGAGTATCTTACCTCATAGTGTAGTTGAGAAGACAAAATGAAATCATGTCTGTGTAAAATATATGTACAGTAATTATAACATGATAAACATTAAATGATTAATGTGATAAAAATTTCAATTTACAATAGGTTTATTGAAAATTTTATCAAAACTTTAAAAATTAAAGTTGCTTTTTTGTTCTGGTAAATAGAGTTTGAAAATTCTCAGTTAATAAAAAAAGTCAGTGAATTTTATGGTGAACTAAATTATCTAGGCTACTTAAAAAATATTTTTCTAATTTAGACACAAAGCATTGATTAACAGACATAAAGGAGTACAGTAAGAAAAGGAAATTAGGTTTCGAATATTATATGCCATAGGAAATGAAAGATTATTTGGAAACAAAGAATTATAACCTCTGAAATCATGATGTCACTGGGAAAATATAAATTCATTTATGAATCATAATATACACATTTTTCTGATAATATACACATTGTTTTAGAGTAAGAGGCCCTAAGGACTTTGAATAGTTGGAGTCTAGTTTTCATACTTCTAAGTGAAAATAGTAACATCTATTCTCTCTCTCTCTCTCAGTGAATAAATATGTAGCCATAAAATATATAGAGAGATTGACAAAGCAATTAGTACAATGCTTGGCACATTCTTGACAACAATAATAATGAGTTTGATAATAAGGCACTTCACAAACGTGTTTAGCCAATTAAGGCTAAAAAGTCAGCAGAGTGTCCGGAGGAGACACAGTTATAAATACCCTAGGGAAACGACGACTACATTCAGAAAATATCATTTATCTCATTAATTCATCTTCAGGGACTTATTTTAATTTCAAGCTGAAGCTATCTGTTTCTCTGCCAGAATGGTAGTTAGATCTTAGCATCTCCTCAATTATATCAATATAAATGGATTTTATGGAGTGCCGACGCAGAAACAATTTTCTCCTGCTTTCTTTCCCTTTATGTTAGGGAATTTTCTTTGTGAGAAACTAATAATTATATAAACTTACATCATAATGATTTCTTTTCTTGCCAAACCTATGACAGGCAGAATGAAGGCAGACTCACGTAACACACACTTTGATGGGAATTTAAAAAAAAGACATTTTGGTATTATGACTATGATTTGTTATTATTATTATTATTATTATTATTATTATTATTATTATTATTTGCTTTGGGTCTTCTTCAAGTAGAAAGTGACAGAAAACAAAGTTTGATAAATTGCATGTGCTTGGTTTTTACTTTGCTTTCTGAATGGAAAGGAATGCTATGATAGTTAATTGTATATGTCAACCTGACTGGATCATAGGATGCCCAGATGTCTGGTTAAATACTACTTTGGGGTTTGTCTGTGAGGATGTTTTTGAAAGAGAAGAGCATTAATTGGTAGACTGGGGAAAGCAAGTAGCTCTCTGGAATGTGGGTGGTCCTTATCCAATCTGTTGAGGGCCTGAATAGAACAAAAAGGTGGAGGAAGGCTGAATTTGCGGACCACCTGACTGCTGAGCTCAGATACTGCCCTTCTTTCCTCAGCAGGCTGGTTCTCAGGGCCCCAGACATGGGCTGGAATCTATATCACTGGCTCTGGCTCTCAGGACTTCGAATTGCACTGCCAGCTTTCCTGGATAGCCAGCTTTGAGAGGGCAGATCTCGGCGTTTCTGAGGTTTCATAGTCCCATGAGCTTGTTCCTTATAATAAATCTCATCTATATGTGTGTATCTCCTATTGGGGTCTGTTTCTCTGGAGAACCCTAATACAACACATACAATACAGAGCTTACTCCATTGTAAGTCTGCTGACAATAGGAGTTTGAAGTAATAAAAACTGAAGAACGACTTTATCTTTTCCCATGCTGAGAAATACTTTAGATAATGTGAATCATTTCTGAAGAGATAAAGTGTCTGTAATTGCTGAAAATGTATTAAAGTCTGGGTTTGCCCCAATAAAAAAGCCCTGACTTGAATTACACTTCATTGCTTGTTTTCTTAAAGTAGGGCCTCTGACGGGTGGAACCTTAGTGGACTAAAGTGTATGAATTAATCTCATTTGTGGTTTAGAGCAGAGGAAGAAAATAAAGCAAAAATAATGGACGATATTCATTACGTGTCTGCTGACATTCCACGATTTTGACACAGGGTGCAGTGCATCTGCAATGACACCATTTTCTTCCATCGTTCAACAAAGAAACTACTGAATTCACTCAGTGCAACCAACTTTTGATTTTTCTTTTTTGTATGCATGCTAACAACATCAAAAAATATATATATATTTTAAACTCCTTTCAGAAACTGCAAAGGCAATTGAGATCTTTGAAATGATCAAAAGTTTCTTTGCCAAGCAAAGTTTTGCCTGTAAGAAAAGGATGGGCCATCTGGGATCCTGGCAACAAACCTGGATCACTATTCTTGGAGTAAGAAAGTCTTCTGTCATTGTAACCCATGGGCATTGACTGATTTAAGAGATGCTGTCAGCAACCCTCAAATAAGTCTTGCTCACTGTCTTAAAAGTCACCGATTAAAGTTCTGTCAAGAGAATTCGCTACAATAAAGGCAATCTATGGCTTAGTAGCGGAAAATCTGAAGAGATGTTTGAGTGACAATTAGTCATACATGTTCAACTTGAGTAGTTTGACAATACAGACTTCATAAATTGCTTGAATTAGTAAATTACTTGACCCATATGAATAAAACAAATATTGT
>NW_017731766.1:95934-96863 GCF_001890085.2 Hipposideros armiger | reverse complement strand
TTAATCTGCAGGTTAAGGTAACTGCCACCTTCTTAAACACCCACCTCACCCTGATTTGACTTAAACATAGCTATTATTAAAAGCAACTTCAGATCATTACTACCTCCTGTGGCTGCTTAATCATTGAAGTATGGTGCTGAGATGGGGAATTCAAGTGACATTCTAAAGTCTATTTAATTGCTAATAATAGAAAATACACCTCAAGGAGAAAGCCTGGAGCTATAAGAAGGAATAATTATTCCTCTCTGCTCACAGACCATGTGAGTTGATTCATAGTTACTTTCAATTGTTTCTTCATCAGCATGAAATTCTCAAGTTTGGTTTCTAGATGACTGTTCTGGCCATATTGAGTATGCAATATTACGTCTGAGACCCAAGTATCTAAAGGCAGAATATACCTTAGGTTAGCACAGCGAAGGACAGGATGATTTTCATGAACCTATCAGTGCCAGCCTTGAAAGCTCCTAATTTCCATTTAGTAAATTTTCCACTCGAAAGCAATTTAAAATGTTACAAGATGACTCAAGATCTTAAAATTTACGTACAGTTGTCACACATGTGCAGATATAAAATTGAGTGAAATGTTTCTGCATTCACCCTATAAAATACTATCTAGCATGTTAATATGTATTTAAAATACCAATTATTGTTTTCACTAAAAATAGTAAGACATGCACTAGGATTAATAAGAATAGTAGTAACAACAAGAATTGTCATTAACGGTACTTAACTAGTGTATCAATTTAAATATGTTTCTAATTTTATTTAACTGCATTAGCATGATATAACGATGTGCTGCCTAGGTGTTATTATTATTCACTCATCAGTCAAGATATGCTGACTGCTGAAACTGACAGCCCTATGAGTTCAGAGGCCTCTACAGTAAATGTTTACTTGTGCTCATGCAAGGTGAATACTCTCCACAGTCA
>NW_017731766.1:88602-92439 GCF_001890085.2 Hipposideros armiger | reverse complement strand
GCCAGCCCAAGAGGTAAATAAATAAATCTTTACAAAAAAAAATATATAGGGCCGGCCATGTGGCGCGTTGGTTAAGAGCTGGCTTGGGACGCCAGCCTTGAGCAGCAGGGCCCCAGTTCAGATCCCACATGAGGTCCAATGACACTGTGCCCTCTACAGCTAAGATTGTGAACAACAGCTCAACCTGGAGCTGGGCTGCCGTGAGTTGCTAGCGACAGCGTAGGCCGCAGCCCCTGCTGCAGTGGGCTGTCATAAGCTACCATGAGTGGGCAGCAGCCAGCGTGAGCTGCCGTGAGCCACCATGAGCGGCCATCAAGAGGCCGGCGAGGGGTCTGTCTCACCTGGGAAGAGCGCAATGATAATACCAACATGGGCCAGTGAAGCAACGTCCTCCACAACTAGACTGAAGAACAAAAGGACAGCGACTTGTCTGTTCCCCTTCCCCGATTCCCTAGCACTGTTACCCTCCCCCAATTCCCCAATAAAATCGTTTAAAATAATAATAAAAAAATAAAATTAAAATAATATATAATTTAATTAGTTTTAGTGTCCCCTTTCAGCCTCCAATTACCTCATTCTGTAGAAAAGACAATGAAAGAAAACTCTCATTACAATTACCAATTTACTTTTCTTTCCTTTATTTTTATTTTTCAATTACAGTTGACATTCAATATTATTTTATGTTAGTTTCAGGTGAGCAGCATGATAATTGGACATTTATATAACTTATGATGTGATACCCACCTGCAACTATACATAGTAATTACAGTATTATTGACTGCATTTCCTATGCTGCACTCTACATCTCCATGACTATTTTTGCAACTACAAATTTGTGCTTCTTAATCTCTTCACCATTTTCACTCATCTCCTGAACCCCTCCCATCTGGCAACCATCAGTTTGTCCTCTATATCTATCTATGAGTCTGTTTTGTTTTGTTCTTTAGACTCCACATATAAGTGTGATCATATGATATTTGTCTTTCTCTGACTTATTTCACTTAGCATAAGTTCCTCTAGGTCTATTCATGTTGTTGCAAATGGTAAGATTTCATTCTTTTTATGGCTGAGTGATATTTCATTGTATATATGTACCATGTAGTCTTTGTCTAATCATTTACTGATGGGAACTTAGGTTACTTCCATGTCTTGGCTATTATAAATAGCACTGCAGTGAACATAGGAATGCATGTATCTTTTTAAATTAGTGTTTTAGGATTCTTCAGATAAATACCCAGCGGTGGAATTGCTGGATCATAAAGTAGTTCTATTTTTAATTTTTTGAGGAACTTTCAAACTGCTTTCCATAGTGGCTTTAGCAATCTGCAGTCCAACCAGCAATGCACCAGGGTTCCCTTTTCCCCACAACCTCGCCAGCACTTGTTGTTTGTTGATTTATTGATGATAGCCATTCTGACAGGAGTGAGGTGGTATCTCACTGTTGTTTTTATTTGCATTTCTCTGATGATTAGTGAGGTTGAACATCTTTTCATATGTCTGTTAGCCATCTGTATCTTCCATGGGAAAGTATCTATTCAGGTCCTCTGCCATTTTTTAATTGGATTTTTTGTTTTCCTTGTGTTGAGTTCAATGAGTTCTTTATAAATTTTGAATATTCCCTTATCAAATGTACCATTAGCGTGTATCTTCTCCCATTCAGTGGGTTGTCTTTTTGTTTGGTTGATTGTTTTCTTTGCTGTGCAAAAACTCTTTAGTTTGATGTAGTCCCATTTGCTTATTTTTTCTTTTGTTTCCTTTGCCCAAAGAGACATATCAGAAAAACTATTACTAAGAGCAACAGCAGAGAAATTACTGCCTATGTTTTCTCCTACGAGTTTTATGGTTTCGGGTCTTATACTTCATTCTTTAATCCATTGAGTTTATAATAAATGATCTTAATATGAGCAAATGTTATGAAGAAGCATCCATCTTTTATGAAAACAGGCAATAAAGAGGTCTGACCTGGTTAATGAAGTGAAGAACGTAAAGGTTCTGTCAGGATATGCCTTCACAGAGGAAGACTGCCTGACCTGGCTGAGGAATAACGGGCACATGTGGAGAGGTATAGATGGAAGGGGAAGGATGAAAGGCCAATGAGAGCAGGAGGATGAAATCAGAGATGTATAAGTTTCTATGTCCTTAAGAAGAGCAGGAACAGAAGGAAATGCTCATGAGGTCGGAAAGGTCAAACTCCAGAGGAGCCTTAAATATTTTAAATCTCAGCTTCATCCTGCAATACAGTGGGGTGGGGGTGGCGTGAAGCATGAAAATTTTGAGGGGGTCAATACTCATGACATAAGCAAAGATGCTTCTGCATTGGATCCAGAATGGGTTTGGGATGGAGAAAAGAGGGAATAAGGGAGGATAAAAGAGAAAAAAAGTAAAACAT
This sequence comes from Hipposideros armiger, assembly GCF_001890085.2. Lineage (NCBI taxonomy): Eukaryota > Metazoa > Chordata > Mammalia > Chiroptera > Hipposideridae > Hipposideros > Hipposideros armiger. The sequence continues at coordinate 90,050 of NW_017731766.1, read as the reverse complement.
TAAAGACAGTTGTTAAAATGATATTGTGATTGTCCAGTCATGAGCCTGAACTAAGATGAGGAGGACTTTGAGATGACTTTCTTTAAATGGTAAGAAATGTATAGCTCTTCTTTGAAAGGTCAAGGTCTCTGAAGGCCCTAGCTAGGAGAAACTCTTATAAGAGTATAACTTTATCTATATTTTTAAAAAAACTTATCAAATTCTAATACATCTTGCATCACTTTAATACCTAAAATCTGAAACTCAGGGATGAAAAAGGCGAGGGTAGTTAAAGGTCAAAGGCAGTTAAAGAAGCAAAGTATTATTAAAAAATAGTAAGTATAAGAGTTATAGACTTAGTGATAGACCTGATTCTAATGCAGCAAAAGAACATGCACAGAAGTTTACCCAGAGCTGCAGATACTTCCATCAACTACACACACACACACACACACACACACACACACACACACACACACACACTTATACTTCAGGGNGCCTAATTCATTGCCTAATGTAGATTTCAAATGAGTCATTAATTTCTGGGAACAGTGTTTCCTGACTGCCCTTATTCAGGCAAGTATGCTAATTATATATTCTCACGTGACCAAGTACCAGCCCTTCATAACACTTAGATGCAATTTTATGTATTTGTGTGAGTTTTTTAAACTGATAAGTTTGTCCAGTGCTCTGCATCTTCCATGAGAGCAGGGGCTCTGTTTTTCTTCACCGTTCTTGGCCTGGGACCTAGAAGAATGATGCACATGGTAGAAAGTTGCTAAATCTTTATTAAAGAATAATGAAATCTTACCAAAATGAAAACTTCTTGAATATGAGAAAATGAAACAGACCAAGTTCTGTGGTGGAGACTAGTACTTAACACTCTGGGTGACAATGGCCTTCAAGCTGCTATGCCATTAATTTGCTCACTTTTTAGAGCGTTTGAGAGAGACAGATAGGCAGACAGACAAACTCAGGACAACTGCAAGACATTTTAGACTAGGTAATTTGTTGTGTCCTCAAAAAGAGTTCCATTGTAACACATATATTTTACTACTATGCATACACACACACACACACACACACACACACAAACACACGTATACATATATATTACAATACATATGCTTCATTGTTCTATGTAAATGTAAAGACACATTATCTTCAGTGCATCATTATTTGTACCTGTACATTCTAAGCACCCTATGAAATAAAGTGTTACACAGTTATCTCAAAGTGTTTATGCTGTGACCTGCTCTTCTACATTTCCATCTCAGTGACTCCCAAGAGACATTACAGTTTTCCAACCATTTTGCAGAGGCCACCAAAGTTGGAAAACTACCCATTTAGTCAATAGTAAGATTTTTTTTTCATAAAATATGAAGAATAAAAACTTGTTATCCAAGTTGATTAACATGAACAGATTTTCCTAAGACATAAATAAATATTTTTCTGACAATTACAAAAAA
>NW_017731766.1:84760-87287 GCF_001890085.2 Hipposideros armiger | reverse complement strand
TGTGTGTGTGTGTACACATAAGAGTCTCTGCCAGATTCCATTTATCAATGAATCAAATAAGAATTATATCACCTTCCCAAACAAGTAATTGAGACTCTATGTGTTATTTCAATATAGATATGGCATTTCCAGCAAGATGAAGTTAGTGGAGCCAGACTTGATGTCCCGTAATGAAAAATGAAAAAGTAGAGAAATATATGAATCAACTGCTTGCAGACATTGATTGATATACTAGGTAGGACTATGAGCCCTCATAAGAGAGAGAAAAAAAAAAGTGAGGTGAGCCCTACAATTACCTTGGCTTTCTAGGGGCATTTTATAGACCAGAGCTCAAGAATAAGAAAACCAAGTAGAATACAGCAAATTTCTCAGTTGAGTAGACAGACTGGAGTTTGAAGAGCCTGAGGCAGCTGATATTTCTAGTCAGAGCACCAGAGAAAAGCAAGCCATGCAGAGGTAAAGCATCATAAATCTACAAAGGGGCCCCGTGCGTCTGTTGTTGAATACTAAACCATGCACACCTTGAATAAAACTCCACAAGGCAGGGCAAGATGTAACTGGGGTGCCATGAACTAAAACGTTCTCATAGTTCACTCGGATCTGAGAGAATTTAAGGTCTAAGCAGCCAGGAAAGGAATTCTTTGTTGAACACTCAGGCCATTAAGCAAAGAGCACGGAAGACCATGAGATTGTAGGAGGGCCAAATTTTCTGTAGTGTAAAGTGAATAGAGTGGTGTTAAGGCTATAATAGATCTGCTCTAACAAAGCATCAAAACAAGTTTAAAAGGATTCAGATGTTCTGCAAGTAACTTACTGCCAGACAGAATAAAGTGCATTAATCTATAAAGAAAACAAATGCAACTCTTCACAATGCAATATTCAAAATCTCTTGTAAAATTGTTATTTGAGAAAGTGGGGGGAATATGAGCTGCAGCCAGGAGAATAAAGCAGTCAGTAGGAAAGACCCAGAAGTGACAGAGACAGTGGAATTAGCAAACACAGAATTTTTAATACCTAAGGATATAACAGATGAACAGAATGAGGGGGTGGGTGGAAGTCATAAATTATGTAGAAACTAATAGAATTTCTGAAACCAAACATTCAATATTGAAAGTGTAAAATTCACTGAATGGGATTAAAGGCAGTTTGGACACTTCAGAAAAAAGCATACAAATCTTGAAGAGTCTATATTCAATCTATAAACTGCTGTCCAAAAATTATATGAATTTCATGACAATATAAAATGCAGTCTTTTTCCATTATGGAAGACCTACAAATGACATTCAAACCTAGTTTAAGTATTTCAAAAATCCTTTTGCTTATAACTTATGTGACATAAATATTTACATTATGATATAAAGGATGATAATATAAGGGGTGCTACATAATTGACTATGTTCACAATTTATAGGTAATTCAAGATGACAGAGGGGGCATTACTAATTGTTCCTTCTTCTAATAACCTAATGGTGAATGACACCTCTTTCCATATGGTCAGTTACTCAAGCGCAGGAGTCATCCTTAACTTGGTGCTTTCATCTCCTGTGCCCTGCAACCCACAATTCTGTCACCATTTTGTTAATTCTCCTCGGGCTACAAGTGTGTCCAGCTGGTCTACCTGACTCAATCTCGCCCTTCTATAATTCATTCCCAACCTGCAGCTAGACTAATCTGTGTAAAACACAAATCTGATCCATGTAAACTTACTTAAATCCCTTTAATGGCTTTTCGTTGTTCTAAATATGAAGTTTAGTCTCTTTACAATTGCTTACGATGTCCTGTATGATTTGGTGCCTACTTACCCTCCACCATCATCTCTTGTTAATTTTCTCCGTTCACTTGGAAAGGAAAAGGAAAAGGAAGAAATGAGGCTACACTGGTAGTGAGTCTAACACAGAGTTTATTACTAGGATACTTTAAGACAGTCTATCAAATTTTGAGATCAGACTCTCTGCCTTCAGTTTATGTAATCAATAGTTAATGCAGTCAGACAAAAAGCTTAAAATTTTACAGTACCATATATGACATGGATTTTTCAAATGCCATTTGTGTAGTAAAACAATAATAAAATGCAAGTCATCTAACAGATTTATTGGATCTGAACTTATATCTACTTGATACATTTCTCTGTGTTTTGCATTATTGGCCTCTTTTTGTTGTTACAATTTCAAACAGGAACCCTGAAAATTTTCTGTGTTAGCTAGCTAAAATCATAATCTCTTTTGTTATCAAGTGTGAGATACTGTACGTATCTTTTGAGTTCACATTTTAGAGAAGCCCTCATGTTTAAGAAATTGTCTTAAAATAAGAAGTTTTTCCCATATTAAAAAAAAAAGTCTATAATTACAGCTATGCGTTTCAGAAGGAACTGATTTTTTTTGTTGAGGAGAATTCAGTCATGAATTCAAATCTTATCTTCCAATGTCGTATCATAGAATGGCTTGTGAATCACAATTTTAGAAACAGAGCTAAAATATTAATATACAAAAATACCTGTAGTAACTACTATCCTGCCTATGTTAGTCTT
>NW_017731766.1:74602-81155 GCF_001890085.2 Hipposideros armiger | reverse complement strand
AAAAAATCTATTTGGTAATACTCTCCCAATTAACATTGACAAAATGTAACCCAGTTTTTTGACATAAGTAATAAGCCAGACTTATTTCTACAGCTCTCTAAAAGTATTTTTAAAAACATGCAGAAAGAAATATATTTTTAATCTGACAAAAGAAAACTATGTCTGTTAGTAAATGAAACATCACTTGTCATAAAGCCCTTCAGCAGTCAGAGTAAATTTTTACTAACACTAACTCTATCATCAGCTCCTTTAGCAGCTTTCTCTCCTGGGGGCTCCCCATGTCTCTGAAAGTGTTATTAAAAGTGTCCCCAGAGTCTAATGAAGATAATTTGCTAATGGATGTTTTGTTTGATTTTTATCCAAAGGCAAAGAAGGACATAATTGATTAGCATCTGAATGAGAGAAACACGAGGAGGTTCCTTTAAAAAATGATGCTCTTATAGTACAAACAAAAGCCATGATTAATGTTTTTGTCAAATCCATAAGAGAAAATGGAGAGGGACCCTGCCTTTCCTCATCAGAGATGTACAAGGGTGAGCACTATGCCTTGGCAGACAACTGAGCACTCCCTTTGGATATGGCACTAGCTCGCTCTTTTTGGTCTTGAGTTGTAAACAACTGAATATGCTATTAACATTTTTTATCAATATTTTGTCCTGCCCTGGCAAGTCCCACATTTGTTTAAATTATGGTTTTAGGCCCGAGTCATTTGAAATAAACAGATGATCATCATGCTTGGTTTGATAATACTTTTTTATACGTTTTTGGAAAATGCTTTTTAGAATAAAATAGTAAAATTTCTAAAATCACAGAGAGGTATAACATAGAAGATTACCCTATGCTTTTTACTACCTCCTGTTTCACTTTCTAGACCTAACTAGTAATAGTTTCCCATTAACCAAAACATAAAGAAATACAAGAGATTTATTGTAAGATGGCATAGAAATAACATCTTGCATGTGAAAATGACTCTCATATATTTTGTGATCTTCATGAAACCTTGTAGAGGATGGAACTGAGACTTAGAAAGGAAAGTGACAAATGAGATCACACAGCTAATGGCTAGGGTAGGACTTGAATATAGATATTTTGTCTTTAAGACAATGATCTAACAGAGGTAAACATGCTTATATTGTACAATCTGCAGACATCACAACACAGCAGAAGAAGATGACAAAAAATGGCAGAGTCCTAAAAGCCAGCTGCTTAAATTAGATCAATTTTAGAAAAGCAATAACCCAGAATCATAATACATAAACCTTATTAACACAATGAGAGATATGGTCATACAGGAAAGACAAGGGTTGTTAAACAAAGTGCTAAACTCATGAACATCCAAACTTAACATTGGACTTCTGTCCATAAAATCAGAAATGGTCTGCTGAAATTTACAATACATTTCCAAACATCATGAATTATGTAAGATGTGCCTGAAATTTCTATTTCAGGGTTTCCAAAAGACACCACTATGGCACACAGATCTAAGATGCTTAAAAAAAAAATGTATGCTTACACAAATTTGGGTGAAGTGGTGTACTGTATCCTCTGTCCCACCCCTTTGAAAGTAGGGGGATATTAAAAGCTCTGTGAATTCTCACAAGGAAGAAACCTGGTTAATGTTGTTTATGCTAGTTATTCTTACATCTACTTGACCCTTGATGGCATTATTGAAGTCACACTATTAACTTCGCTGGGCACTATTTTAGGAAATGACATTTTCTTAAATGCAGAAAGATTAGGACTGGAAGTGTGGTGAGTCAGTTAAAGAAATAAAGCAGAATGCTCATCTTAGGCCATTTCATACCTTATTCTTTTCTTGCATTTTCAGAAAAAGGCAAAAGAATCTGTAGACATTCTATTGAGAGCTCCCACAACTGGTTTCCAGGTGCTAATATTTTCAAGGAAATCTGATTAGGGAAGACATTTTTAACTTTACATTATTCATGCTGCTTGACCTACTTCATAGCTAAATGGATAGAGTCAATCAATTAAATGATCAATCAGCAAACATTTTCCTTGTTTACAATGCATTCTGTAGGATAGTCATTAAATCTGCCTTGAGGAGCTTGTGGTTTAATTGAGGTGGCTGGGCACAGGTACACTGATAAATTATGTAACTGTGTGATGTTAAATACACATCATCAAAATGTCACAAGGCAGGCAGGATTAATTACTGAGTGAAGTCACAGGTAGTTTGCACGCTGTGCGTTCAGAAACAGTGAGGTCACAGTTGGTGGTGGGGACTTCAGGGGGTTGTGGGGGGTCCTGAGATTCACATATGCTGAAGCGTGTATTTATGGCTGAGTCCAAGCACAGTTTGAAAAATGGCAAAATGCTTAAAAGCAAGCAAGCACAATGACACAATTTGCATTTTTGAATTAGAAAGAAACCCTAGCTGGCAAGAAAAGAAGAAAAAAAAGAAGAGTTAGAAAATTGGCCACTCTGAAAAGCTTTAAGAGGAACGCTTCAGAGGAAAACAATGAAACAAATGAAATGAGGGACTAAAATACATGTATTAATTAATTGAACACATCACTGAATCACCGTTCATCATTTCTCACTTCTAAAGAAAGAGACACACAGACAGGTTTCCATGCAGATGGGGCTGAAGGTTGGAGTAAGAAGTAGAAACTACACAGTGAGGCAATTCTAAGTTTTGGCTCAGGAATTCTAAGTGCAATTAGACATTGAAGGGTAAAGGGGATCAAACATATGGTGATGGAAGGAGAACTGACTCTGGGTGGTGAACACACAATGTGAAATATAGATGATGCATTGCAGAATTGTACATTTGAAATCTTTGTAATTTTACTAACCACTTTACCCCCAAGAAATGTAATTAAAAAAAGAAATTAATACATAAATATTTCTCTAATTCTATAAATCAGAATTTAATTTAGTTAACAAAATAGCTTCAAGAGAAATAAACTATATAGCCAGTAGAATAAATCGAATTTCCAAGATCTTTGAAGTTATTTTCTAAACAGTGCAGGATTTGCTATGTGGTTTATATCTGGAAATTGATATATATTTATAATCTTGCATCTGTAGATGTTTTTTCATATACTTTGATGTAGGTGTGTACTTTTCACAAATATGAGTATAGGCTACACAGATTATTTTCAGAATTTTAAAGCTTAATGAAAACTACATCTCACTGAGTTAAATATCTTCATCTTCATGTAACATATAAGGGCATTAGGCAGCAATAAACTCATGAGGTCCCTAATTCTGCCTCCTACATTATTTTTGCAATATCACACTCCAAAAGTGATAGGCGTGAAGCCCCAAAATAGTACATTTGAACACACGTCCTTATATAAGATGCAGGAAATATCTATTTTTATCTATATCTATATCTGTTCTTATATCCACACATATAAGTTTGCTCTAAGAAGCATGCTGAAATGTAGGTTATGACTAGGGAACTTAATCTGAATTAACTAAAAACTGAACAAAACCATCCTCAAAACTGAACCCATAACCATATCACAGTTCAAAATATTTCTACAGGCCATTATAAATGCTAATCCAATATTCATCTGCCAAACCTAAACACTGTGTGAACAGTTTCAAAAGCTATTCTGAGCCCAAACTGTCCACTGGGAGCCAGTAGCTTTAATTCTCTTGCTGAGCTCAGATCACTCTGAACCATGGTATTTCCAGTCATGAGAGCCACACTCAGCGCTGCGATGGGATGCTTTACATGACACCAGTGGATGATCTGCTTTTTGTTTCTCTTAAGAAGTTTAATGAGATAATCCAATGTATTCACTTGTTCATTTACAAAGACTATTGAGTAGAGACCTACTATGTGCTCAGCACTGAATAGGCGCTGAGAGCTATGGGGGAGACCTAATAGTGGTTTTTACCCATATGAAATTTACTATAGTAGTAGAAAATAGGCACTAAGAAAATAATTTCCCAAAAATTTGTGCAATGGATTGTGACATGTGCAGAAGCAACAAAAGCACTCATTAAGAGTACATGATACAGGGCTCTCTCCTAAGCAAGTGTTGGTCAGAAATCAGGGGCTGAATTAAAATGCTCTCTTCTGTTAAACTAAATTTGGCTGGTGAGTGAAAATGTTCTGGATGTGTAAATGATGCAAATTTATGCAGATACTTTATATCCTGACTCTTCACACCCCTTTTTGTATAATCTCCTTATTGGGCTTACTGCAGTTAAAATAATGTTTGTACTATAGAGAAAGTCTTAAGACTGCAGGAACTGTGAAATAGTGGAAAAGTTCAAAGCCAGATTTTTGTCTTTGCCAACTTTATAAATCTGTCATTTTTTTCACGTTGTTTTAGAAAGGTGGATATGCTTATTTCAGTAAATCTATTATTTTAGTCTGATAGAATCTTTGGGTTACACTTAAGTTGCCTGATTTAAATAATTTCTCAGTATTTAGTTAATGTCTAATTTATTTTATTTCTTAGTCTGACTGACAGAGATGGAAGTATGTATTACAAAAAACATATATTACCATGTCTGGAGGAAAAAATAGAAAGGGAAACAATAAGAAAAAACATAAACCTGAGTGTCATTCTATTTTGGAAAATACAGTAAATTTAAAATCATCTCCCACTCCTAAGATACTAATTTGAAGATTTAAAGTAATGTAAAATTTAATATCTTTAAAATATGCAATTATGAAAGTACATTTTACTGATTTATTCTGTGTTTGTTTATGTTTCCATTTTTCAAAGCACTTTTTTCTTTGTATTAGTTTCTTGAATTGCAGGCTGTTTTCCATTACACCTTGCTTTGCTAGGTTTATAAAAAAAAACTCCCACACAACACAAATATAAAGAAGAATGTAATTTGTGAGGTTATAAATGGCGTCTTTTTACTGTAATAAAATAAGCAAAGAATAAATAAAACTGAATTAAACTGAAGCCCATTAGTGAGATATGAAACAATACGCAGGATTTAATAGCACATCTTCAAAGAGTGTTCCTTTGTGTAATAAATGTCTGTCTAAGGTGGGAAGCCTCCTCAGCGTGCCCTGCAACATGCCAGGTTTCCTACTGTCTTTGCAGCTCGTTGGAGGAGAACGCTGTTTTCCATATATGTCTATCTTAACTTAGAAAAGAGATAAAAATTGGGTATTGAAAAAAAGTCCAATTCTAAAAAAATGTATTTTTAATCCTGTTGATGGCTTCCGTTATTTAGACACTGGCTGCTGTTTGTTCTCCAAATCCCAGAACCTGGGTTCTGCTGTCCTACGTGGGAGGAGGAGGCAGAAAAATGAGGGAAGGAAGAAGGGCAGGGAAGCTGAAGTCAGGGAGTCAGGACCCAAAGCATCTCTCCATCACTTCCATGCTGCATCACTTTGGGCAAGTAACTCAACTGCCATATTCATGAGTGGGCATAACGATAGCCCCTACTGCATAAGGTTGTTATGAAGATTGATTAGAATATAGCATGTAATGTGCTCCATTCAGTGCAACATACGAGCTCTCTGTTATGAGGACACTTAAAACAGAAGAAAGTGTATGCTAGACATCAAATAAGTAATAAACGCAGATCCAAGGATTAAGAGAGGCCTAGAGAAGGAAGAAGTGCAAATATGGTAGCATTTGTTGTATCATAGGGGTATGTACATGCAAACGAAGGAGACATAATAGTTCTGTGAAATCACAGACAGATTTTTCAGAAGCCATGGAATCCAGAATCTACCTCCCCAACCTCCCTGAATTTTACATCATGGTCACAATTGAAGAACTTGCTTTGTACTCGGCTAAAGAGCTTCTCATTGGTTAAAACACTCGCAGGATGTCACTAGTCACTACAAGGTGCTGGAGATGCTCAAGAAGGCTTGAGAGCATCCGACTGCAGATGAGTTTCTTAGTAACTGTTGTCATGCATAATAGCTTCCGATGGAACTTCATATGTTAACTGATACTAGAGGAAAACACAGACACTCTGTTGCTTAAATTTCTCTGTTTATGGAATTCTTATGTTAAAGAGATTTTAGGTTAAATGATTCAGACATTTAATCCATTTGAACAATTCCCATGAGCTAACTCAGTGCTCTCAGTGAGTTGGGTAAACGGGCAGTGATCATTTGCAGGGAAGGTAGGAGTGAACTGTTCTGTTCACCCTGAGCATAAGCGCAGCTGACTCTCCTTAGTGACAGAGTATAAATAGATCATGTTATATAAGGCACATTGTTTTTTTTGTGTGTGTGTTTTTTTAACCTTTCAAAAGAATTAGCATTGCACATAGGATTACTATTTGAGAATTTCCTCCACAGAACACGGTATCTTAAAAAGCCTACCCCCAATGACATTCATCAAAACCAGAAGAGCCAGCAAAGACTGAGGATTTGTATTTTGAGGAGTGCTGTTAAATGAACACAGATCGGCATAGGCATAAACAGGAATGCTTAAACCATGCAAAGAATGGGCATGTGGTTAAATGAAATTTCCATTTAACACAGAGTCTAGCACAAACCTAAGTGAATTGTCACAAATGCCAGATGGCTATTTATACTGGCTTAGAAAATACAGGAGTACACAGAGTGGTCCTTAAATGTCATACCTAC
>NW_017731766.1:62506-73367 GCF_001890085.2 Hipposideros armiger | reverse complement strand
TGACTGGCCATATAATTAGCTAACTAATTAGGAAAAAATAATTAGCATCTTAAGACTTTCACTTCATCATCTGTTCATAGGAGACTATTTCCCTAGAACTATTTCTCAAGAATTTTTGTTTCCTAAGAAAATGTATATTAAATCACATTTGATGAGTATAAAATATCTTATAGGAAATCACTAGCACCATTTTTTAAGTCAGAATAAATAGCCCACAAAGAAATTAATTACACTATAGTAAAAATTATTTGAATGATTAATAAAATAAGAATTTATTTATTTGCATAAGAAAAAAACTAAACTTGTCCTAAGCAAGAGGATGATAAGAAAGTAACTGAACAACTGTGTTGACTGCCAACATTTAATTTTGAATTTTGTCATTCCCAAGACCTACTGTCTTTTACTCAACACCTGAATTAAAAAGGGGGAAAAAAAATACAAAAGGAAAAGAAAAAGAAAAAATGGGTTACTGTTTAAGAATAAAGTGAATATAGGTTGACCTGATGAAAGAAAACATCATTATTGAGATGAAATTACAAAACTACAGAACAATAGAAGAATTAACTAATAGATCAAACATCCTAGTTCCTTTGGCAGTCTTTATTTTAATGACCACTGCAAAACATTAACCTGAGAACAAATGAATTAATGAAATGGATGGTGTTTCCATGGGCTTTTTCTCATCATCCCTCAGCTGCCACAAGATATAGCAATTCTGGAATTACTGAAAATGAACACTGCCAATTCATTTGGTCCCTTTCTTTGCCTGTAGCTAGAATTCAATCTAAACTATTTCATTCTAGATATAAGAAAGAAAGAAACAAACAAAAATCAGAGAAGGGAGGAAAATCTTTAAAATAGATGCCTGGGTTTCTCGGTACTATGCAGATGAGGGAACCAGACCTGGGATGGTTCTATGCTGTACCTGGGGCCGGAATAACTCAAAGAGTGTAAGTAACAGTACAGAAAACCATCTCCTGACACTGGCACCTTTCTTCTGAACAATAAACCATGCTGCCAACATTTAAAACTTGAAATATCTCTCTGGTGGATTAATCAGTGATTTTACTAGAAATTAGAAGATGGTTCTGTGGTTTCCTTAGGGACCAATGAATGAGTAAACTATTGAAAATAACTTTTTGTTAATATTGGGTTGTCGGAAAAATCATGACGTATTTTTTCTATGGTTTTCGTTGCAAAAATGCGTCATGACTTTTCCGACAACCCAATATTTCTATTTTATTTTCTATTTTAAGCATAATATCATTAAATATCTATTAGGTATCCATAAAGAAGTATATAGAATAAAAGGTGGAGGGCTCCTTTCTCTTCTCCCAAATCCACTGTTTTTATTTCATACTGATGCATTCTTCCAATCTTTTTTGAATGTATTGATGTGCTCACACACATACACTAACATGCATGCAAAATCGTAGAGTGATTTTGGATGCAACAAGCTAAATCTAGTCCTCCCTTATCTGTGTGGGATATGTTCCATGACCGCAGTAGTTATACCAAACCCTATAAAAACACTTTTTTCCTGCAAATACATATTTGTGCACTGAAGGGAAGCACTTCATAGCTTCTCTTTGGCATATCTGACTTGTCAGCATCTACTGTGGTTTGGGCCATTAAGTAAAATAAGGGTCACCTGAATATAAGCACTGTGATACCGTGACAGCCAATCTGATAACCAAGACACTAACAAGTGACTAATGAACGAGAAGAGTTAACAGCGTGGAGACACTGTACAAAGGGATGATTCACCTCCCAGGCAGGACAGACCTGGACAGCACAAGATTTCATGACTCTACTCAGACCAGAACATGATTTAAAACTTATGAATTGTTTATTTCTGGAACTTTCCATTGAATATTTTAAGCCCATGGTTGACTGCACGTAACTGAAACCACAGAAAGGTAAGTGCAGGTAAGAGGGGGACTACTGTATTCAAAAGAAGGTAGCTTGTGCACTTAGGACACTTATCAGCCTACCTTACCAAAAGTCCAAATGAATGGAGGCTTCGAGGCTGATCTAATTCAGAGCCTCTGCCTACATTTCCTGTGATTCCTTGTTGAATTCTGCCTCCTTTGCACACCGAGCTTTTCATAAGGTGGCTTCAGCAGTTCTGGGTCTTACATCCACATATAGAGTCATCCTAAGAAAGACTGAGCTGCTTCCAGAAACTGTACCAAAAGGGAAGAAAGAACTTTCTGAGAAGCTCCCCAGCAAACTTCTTCTCACAGCAAAAAGGGCTCTCCTGGGTCACAATCCTGAACCAATCACTGACAAGGAAGAAGGGTTCAGAGAGCCGTAAGTGTGGGCACCATCCATGAAGACACATGGGGTTCATGGAAGAAATGTGAATTCCTTAAGATCCCTGTGAATTCTGGTAAGAAGGAGAAAGGATGGTACAGATGCTAAGTAGACAATTTACAGTGTTCACTACACACATACAAAATAAATAGTTCACTCTGTAGATCTCCATCAATCTAAATCTAGACCCCGATACAGATAAATATATCTAGAACATCTTTCAAGCCGTCATACAGCTCTCCTATTCTTTTTACTTGCTTCATATAGGTCATAGTATAAATGTACCATACCATGTAACCAGTGCCTTAGTGGTATGAATCACTTTTTAAATGTACTGTGCCTTCTAAGTTTGGATGAAACCTGAATGAAAGCTTTTTAAAGAAAGCTAATACCAAACAAACAAAAAAACAAGATCTTAGACTATCTACATTTTAAAACATTCGTGTGAAGCTACTGTAGGGAGCAGCACTATACTCGTGTGTCTAGTCCTGTGAGCTTTGTGTGTAGCATCAAAACAGTGGCGAATGAAGTTTCATGCACCATGTTTCGCTCACTGCCACGAACAGCCAACTGGAAATTCTTCAGCAGTGACAAAAAAGAAAATGAGAGTGGGAAAATATTTTATTCAAAAGTCATAAAGACACACTTGAGACCGAAATTTATTCCCTGTGATTCATTTTAGATTAAAAAAAATGAACTGGCTTTGAGACATTTAAAGAATACCTAACTTTTCCAATTAACTAAAGGAGTGCTATTAAGTCTTCATGCAATCTGACCCTAGAATGTACTTCCCCTCCCTGGGCTGCAGGGGCCACAGACCAAAACCAATGCCTGTCTTACTGATTACTGCATCCCCAGAGCCTAGCACAGAGCTGGAAAAGTAGGCACTGAGTAACTATATGATGACAGCATAAGGAAATGAATAAAATAAAAAAGCAGTAAAGAATGGCATGGACCCTGCCCTATGTTGGGGATGGGAATTGTATTGCAGACAAACATCCTAACTGCGAGAAGGAAGGGCTAAAGTCCTATGTGACAAGTGAAGTTAACACTAATGGGTCAAGTCCACACAAGCAAGGAATCATTCATCTTTTAGCAGCCGGTAGTCTTGTATCCTGCCTATATGAACCGGCAAAGCCTCATCTTATTTAGGGCGATTTTGGTTGTAAGGAACAGTGAACACAAGTTATCTAAAGGAAGTAGGGAGAAGGAATCATAATGAGACATATATTTCATGAGGGTTAAGGGGATAGAGATCACCATACAGCTGGGAATCAAAGAAACAGAAAGACCCAGCTCTATCTGTCTTTCTCAGGAGATGAATGATGGCTCGTTCAGTCGTGTTAGTTTTGCAGTCAATTCTCTCTTAATGCCAAACCACTGCCTATGCTTCTTTGTGCTCTTAACACGAGTATTATCAGAGCGCTAGTTTCCTTCCACTCCCTTGGGTTCTACTGCCTCTTTCTTTATTGTAACACTTGTATTTTGGTTCCAACTGCTGATTAATACCCTTGCTCACCTATTTTTAAAATGCTGAGTGAAATATTTCATTTGCCAAGCTCCGGTTTTCTGTTCAGGCAATCAGTAACTAGCCACCCAACGCATAGGCTAAACCTAGGGCGAATGGTGGCTCAGGGTCATGTAGCAAGCTTACCTTTCATGAGGGGGTTTCAGACCTCTGCGAAGAAATTATGGGAAAGTGGGCAGGCACAAAATACATCTGGTGCAAACATTTATCTATTGGCTATTTGTTCAGATTATACGATCAATATATGATTGAAGATAGTCATGATTATCTTTATAACATTAAATCATTATATATTTGCATATTCTGGTATATCTTCCTCCAATCTATTTTCAAGCATATATTTCCAATACTATAGACATTCCTTTAAGAAAACAAAACAGATGTGGGGTCTCATTCTGGGTATTTTTAGAGATCTTGCATTTCTGGTTGATTATTTATATTACTTATCCCTTCACCCCTTAAGAACATTAATTTAAATGACTAACAATATTCGCTCTTAGAAATTCACCATCTTTATTTACCTACCTCCCAAATCCCTGCATCAGACTTGTAGAATAACATTGTGGCAAACACCTTTTTTATCTAAATATCTCTATGCACTCTGATGGGTCCTTAGGAAAGGTGACTAGATATTACTGGATTGGTTGGCATGAACTTTTGAAAGGCTGTTGAAATATACCGCCAAATTGCTTTTAGAAAAGTCTGTGTTTACTTTTACTCTCAGCAACTGGAAGAAAAAAAGACAACTATCATCCATTCTCTTCAATTATCCCTAGCCTAGGGCCAATGACCTTATCTAGTAGACTGTTCCTATAAAGTTCTAAGACAAGATTTCTAAATAATGGAAGAGTGGTTTGTTAATGCTTGAAGTACTGAAATCTAGAATTAATTGAGAATATATTCCTTATTTTGGAGTTGCTTTCAAATTTATAATAGTCTAGGCCAACTACAGAATCAGAATTCTTTTAAAATTTTAATAACATAGAATATTAGATCACAGACCATCAATGTAATGCCCCACATTTTGTAATTAATTCATTTATTTATTCACCTATATTTTTCATTCTCAATAAATATTAGACATCTATTGTATACCGAGGCTGTGCTATGTACTAAGAACACAAATATGAATAAAATGTTTTTTACACACCCCCAAATCACAAGGTGGTAGACAGACATGGAAACAACCTATTATAACAAAATGTTATAAGTGATATGAAAGAAGAATGTACAAAGAGCTATGGGTTCCAAGAGGAAGAACAGCTAACTCTGTCACAAGAGTCAAGGAAGGAGGCCTTCACAGGGAAAATTACATTACTCTGATATTAATACTAATACTCTTATTACAAAGCATACTCTGATATTACTACTAATACTCTTATTACAAAGCAAACACAAGCTTGGTTCAGCTTATAGCTGGAGAAGAGAAAGAAGAGATAGATTTGGCCAGATGGTGAAGTGTCTCTGCTATTTCAAATAGTTTGGGATTTATCTTGAAAGCAAGAACAAGCCACTGAAAGCTAGGGAAAATCCAGGAAAGATGAAGAGATACTGATAATGCTGAGGATGCAGAAAGCAGTAAAGAGACTTGGTGATATCTAGGAGATAAAATCAGTGATGCTTATCGGCCCATTAGATGTGGATTTTGAGAAATTGGAGCTGAAGTTGTTTTTGTTGTTGTTGTTTTTGTTTTTTTAGTGGGTTTATTAGTTGATGGTGGATCTGCGGATATAATGCAGAACCAGTAAGGGTCAGTTTGGGCTCATGTAAGTTTGAAGGGATTGAAGAATATGAAGTTCATGAATGTGGAACTCTGTAGAGAAGGGGAACCAATGATAAAATGTTGAGTCAAAAGCACATAAATAGATCATAAATTATATTTGAAAATATAAGCTGGAGAGAGTATAAAGAGTTAGAAGAACAGAGGGTATAAAATGGAACCCTAAGAACAATGAATGTCTTAAGAATTGTACAGGAGAAAGGAGCTACCAATGGAAACAGAAAATCAGTCTTTCTAAGGACTCAGTGCCACTAAAAAAAGAGAATACACGTTTCAGAAGCTCAAAAGAGGGGCTGTGGTCAACTCAGGCAAGCACAGCAGGGAGATCAAGTAAAGTAAGGGTTAAAATTGCTCAGGACACTTTGTAATTGAGGGTCACTGTTGACCTGAGCCATTTCAAGTGCCTTTATAAAGGTATACGTCAGACTGTGGTGGACTACCTGCAGAACGGCAGGTGAGAACTAGACATTGGAAATATAGACTATGGTCTCAAGGATTTGATGATGACATGAAGACTATACAGTAGGTAGCTATAAGCGATTTCATGGTGAAATGAAGTTATACATTAGCAAAGTCTCTGAGGATGGAGAGTTTGAAGATAAAGGCAGTAACTGGGGATCTAATGATGAGAAATACATCAGTCTGGAGGCTGAATGCTTTAATCTAAAATGACAAAAGTGAAAGTACATCTTGATTCAAGAATGCAGCTACATATTTTTAAACATCCGCATAGCTGAAATCAAGTACACTTTTATAGTATATTTAGTTTATATACTAAATATAATGAGTGTTCCTAATTCCAGCGTACACACCCGAATTTCAACTTGCACCACAGTCAATACGTCCAATCAGAAGCATTTGATGGATCCCATCATGGGCGTTTTTCAAATCTCAAATGCCATGGTTGTGGCTCAGAATAACATGTTGAAAGTCATGTCAATAAAAAGATAAAAAATTAAAAAAACAAAATGTAGAAAGGTATAATATTTAGTCGGAGGAACCTCTCTGAGACCCACTAGACTACAGAATGTATGAGTGGGGAAGCCCGGCCTGCCTTCATCACTCTATCTCCAGGAACTAGAGCCATGTCTGGTAGGTGCCGGATAGAACAAAGTGCATCTATCTGAGTGGCTGGATTTGGGGAGTGCCAAACTGGGGAGGTTATTATAGAACCATGGAAACTGGTTTATTCTGCCCTCCATTTGTGTCATTTAGCAGAGAACAGGAAAATAAATGTAAAGGTCTTGACCACGTAGTTGGTTTTGAAAAGCAAACTGATCCTGGAGAAAGCTAACAATCCCTTTATGTTGTCATCCTTCACCAGCTTCCTCCGCTTTTCTATCTGTGCTTCCTCCATGTTCTCTCATCACAAACCTGTTACCCCCTCATTTTCCCTCACTGCTTTTCTTCACTTGTTTCCTTGCTAGTGAACATTTAGCATGTATTTTTTGGCTATTTTTACGTGAAGAAAAGTAGCAGCCTCCTAGCTGGTATCCTTCTATTGTAGTATCTAAAGAACAACTGGTGTCTTCTTTCCAAATTGTAACTGATGTCCTGCTCCAAAATTTTAATGGTTCCACACTGCTCTCAGGAGCAAGTCCAAAATCCTTCCAGTTCTGAGACCGTGCTTTATCTGGCCTTACCTAACCCCTCCATTATTACCTCATGTCCCTTTACTAGAGTTGTTCTACCAACAGTCATGGAAATGCTCTTCCCAACCCATTTTCTCTCTCCGTGCAACTAGCTGTTATTGGCTACCAAGGCTACCTGTTCATGAGAGACAGTATTCTTTGTAATAAGTATTATGTAGTTGTTAATAAACTGTAATATTTTTCTGCCTCTATAGAATACAAACCCCACAAGGTCAGGGATTTATCTCTTTGTTTATCTCTGTGTCTCCACTGTCTGATATAGTGCCTACATGTAATAGGCACTCAATAAATATTTGTTGGAAAAATAAATGAAATGATGGATGCTGAGAAAAAACAAACAAACATACAAGAGCCAATCATAATTACTGTAACTTTAAGTGGTTTTCAAGGAAAAGTATCTGGTATCACAGTGCAGAAAAGAAAATACAATTCTTCCTCACTTTCCCATGCATGTAAATCTGATGGTCAATGCTGTGTTACGAAAGGTAGGGAAGTGAGATGTCCGTGAACTGAATCCAAACTACCTAAAGTTTTCAATGTTCCCAAGTTAATAATCTTTTAATGTTTACTGTTAATGAGGAACTAATTTTAACTTAAAAAAATGAGTGACATCTATCTTTACTAAGCGTAACTCAACTGAGGCTTTGTTTATGTAACATTATATAATCTAAGTTCCCAGGATTAAATATTTTATAACTTCGCCATTTTAATATTGGATAATGATTACTTCTTGCTTGATGACTAAAAGTTGTAATCAGCCTCTGGACCCTCAATTTGGATGCCAGAAGTTGCAAACCATGTTATGCTACATAAGACGGGAAAATGAACTAACTGAATGGCACTTTCAACAATGACAGTGGGACCATCAAAGGGTATTTTTTTAGTAAATTTCAATAAATCAGAAATTCACTGTTTCTGAAAATCCTACTCCATGATATTTTGTTGTGGTAGTAGTTAAAATATTCATAACATAAAATTTACCAATTTACCCACAAATTTTAAGATTAACAAAGGAAGTAACGTACATGGTAGTGACTACTAAGCTGTTCTCCAAATCTGTTTCTTGTATTTCCTGTACTTACAGTTATACTTTAATTCCCAGGTGTTCCATTAGCTGTGTGTGGCCATACGGCTGGATTGTAACTCATCGAATGTGGGGTGTGAACAGAAACTAATATACTCCCCTTCCATACTACTCCACAAAATACTTTCATCAAGAGGTCTGCCATGCTTTTTCCTCATCTAATGGTTGAATGAGAGACTTAACAGCCATAGAGGGCAGTAGATTCACAAGGTGGAAGGATGCTGGACTTCTGAACCATTATTTGGAAGGTGACCTGACACAGTGGAGCACTTAAGAGCACTTAATGTGGAGTGGAATTGGGAATGTTGATGCTTCCCAGTTATAGAACCTGGCATCACCCCAAAAAGTATGATGTGCTCTCCATAGCAGATAAAAATATTGACTGATACCAGGTATTGAACTTATGAAACATATATGATGCGTGCTTTTTCTTTTGTTTGTCTTCCTCTTAATGGACCAGCATTTGGAAGTTGACAGTAGGAGATGAAGAGACAAACAAAATGTCCCTAAATTACCAGTAGCCGAAAGACAGGCTAGGATGAGCTGCACACCCTTTGAGGGATGGCACAAGTCTCCATGGAGTGCCTGAGGCAGACCCGAATTCATACCAGAATGTCATCATGGTTGCCATGACAATGGGGCAGTGGCATTTATTTCTGCTGAAAAGGTCTGAAGCACGTGCTGCACCTTTTCCAAACTGAATGCTCTACATAGAAGTAATTTGCAGATTCCCTATCCTACACTGCTACAATTCCCTGCTGAGTCCACTCCTTACGATGAAGAGCAAAGGGCCTCAGCATGGCCCTGCCATGTCACTGCCGGCTCCCTTTTCAGCTCCTCAGGAAGATGAGAGGGGACATACAAAAGGATTTGTGTTGACTGGGAAGAACTTGAACCATGAAGGGGATAGAGAAATGGAGGGCAAAGGAAGAAGCAACAGATTCTGTTCTTTATCCATTCATCTACAGATGGTCACTTAGGCTGTTTTCATATCTGGGTTGTGAATAATTTTGCAATGAACATGGGAGGGCAGATATCTCCTTGAAGCACTGATTTTATTTCCTTTAGATATATATCCAGAAGTAAGGTTGCTGGCTCAGATAGCAATTTCATTTTTAATTAATCAGGAATTTCCATACTGTTTTCAATAGTGGATATATAAATTTTCATTCCTACCAGAGTGTATGCCCTTTTTCCACACCCTCACCAACACCCGTTGTTTTTTAACTGTTTAATAGTCATTCTACCAGGTGTGAGGTGATATCACATTATGGCTTTGACGTCTATTTCCCTGATACTTAGTGATGATGAAGATGGTGGCCATATCTATTGGCCATCAGTATGTCATCTTTAAAAAATGTCTACTCAGGTCCTCTGCAGATTTAATCGGATTATTTTTGTTTTTATTCTTGTTTATTTATACTGTGTAGTTGTATGAGTTCCTTATATATTTTGATTATTAACCAATTATCAGATAGACAGTTTTCAAATATTTACTCCCGTGCTGTAGGTTGCTTTTTCCTTGTGTTGATTTGTTTCTTTTGCTGTGCAGAAGTTTGATGTAGTCCCGTTATTGATTTTTGCTGTTGTTGCTTGCGCTTTTTGTGTCATATCCAGAAAGTCACAGCCAAGACCAATGTCAAGGGGCTTTTTTATTGTTTTCTTCTAGGAGTTTTACAATTTCAGGTCTTATGTTTATAAGTCTTGAACACATTTCAAGTTACTCATTCCTGAGCAGTGTAACACAGGATCTAATTTCATTCCTTTGCATGTGCGCATCCAGCTTTCCCAGCAGCATTTATGGAAGAGACTGTCCTTTCCCCATTACATAGTTTTGGCTCCCTTGTCAAGTGTTAGCTGACTGGATATGCAAGGGTTTGTTTCTGGGCTATTTTGCTTCACTGGCCGATGTATTTTTATGCCAGTACCATATTGTTTTGATTACTGTAGCTTTGTAATAAAGTTTGAAATCAGAGAGTGTAATGCCTCCAGCTTTATTCTTTCGCAGGATTGCTTTGGCTATTAGGGGATTTCTGTGGTTCCATGTGAATTTTAAAATTGTGTTTTTCTATCTGTGAATGATGCCATTGGCATTTTGAAAGGGTTGAATTGGATCTGTAGATGGCTTTGGGTACTATGGACATTTTTACAATATTAATACTTCTAATCCATAATCATATGTTTCCATCTATTTGTGTCTACAATTTCTTTCATCAAAGTCTGATATTTTTCAGTGAACAAATCTTTCATCTCTTCAGTTAAATTTATTCCTAAGTATTTTATTTTATTTTTGATGCTATTGTAAATGGGATTCTTCTCATTATTTATTTTTCAGATATTTCATTGTCATTACTCAAAGGTGCTTAAGTTAAATCATCGATGAGCCCAAATGGTTTTATTCCTGAGAGGCTCTATTTGAAAACCTTGGGCCTGGTACAGAGGCAAGCCCTTGAGATTGTGTAACTTGGAAGAATCTCAGTGGTAGTCAGATAAAAATATAT
>NW_017731766.1:28323-59351 GCF_001890085.2 Hipposideros armiger | reverse complement strand
CCAAGGAATTTTGGATCTCGCCTTGAGCCTTTCACCTTTTGTTAAATTGTATATTCTTAGGAAATAAACTATTTGAAGCTCTTCTTCATCATTTCATTCTGAATAAATTTTTCAGACAACAGGTTTAGAGGACCTGCCTGAGAGATCACAGCTAGAAGGAAATAAGGAAAAAGTGAGAGGGGTGTGCAGGCCAGAGTTAGTGAGAAAGGGCGTTAGCTTGCACTCTGGTCTTAATAGAAGAGGTGATCTGGTGGTCACTTCAGGTATGTCTGCTAACTTGGATTACACATACATAAGTGGTTCATCGTTATAGCGCTGTTACAAGGAGAAGAGGCAGAGAGAAGGCACGGAGGTCTAGCTTTGTTCAGTTTTATAGTGCGCAAAGAAAAACGCTGAGGCAATGAGCTGGGGAAGTTATCTGGGCAACTCAGACTAATGGGCTTTCTGCTTGCTTGTGTTCTATGGATAGCATCATAATGGTCTGCTTTATTTTTCAAGTGGGGATACTATCTTTGGAGCAGTGTCAAGAAAAAATATGGAATCAAATAGGATTTCTGTGGCTAGTGTCTATGTAGGTTAATACAGAGACACATTATTTTATGCAGTATCGGGGAGGGAGAGAAAAGTTAAAGTAAAAAACAAACGAACAAAAAAAACTTGCTGGTCATTAATCTCGTTTAAAGTCTTTGTCTTGAACATAGGTTCTGTGGGCTTAATCCCAGCTCTGCTTCTTAATTGGTGGTTGTAATTAGAAAGGAACTAGTCTCTGTAACTGTGGTATTCTGATTTAAAAGTTGGGGATAGACAGACGCCTGATTCATTTTATATTTATGCAATGTGTGAGAATTTTCAGAGAAAGACTTTCTTCTTATTTGTAAATACTCTTTAAAATTATTTTTAAAGTCATTTACTCCTCACCAGCCAGCCTGGCATCTCTGACACACGAGGAGCTGTGTCAGAACGTTGCCGTTCCTTCTGTGGAGTACTTCCTCCAACCACCACCAGACTTTTTCCCTCACTTCCTTCAAGATGTTGCTCAGGTATCACCTGCTCGGTGAGGTCTTCTATGGTCATTCTATTTAAAATGGCACCTCCATATCTATACCTCTTAGCCCCCTTCCCTTTTCTATTTTTTTATTTTTATCTCTAGCACTTAACACCTCCTAACAAATTATGTACTTTTTGTATTGGTTATTTGCTCTCCCTCCACTAGGATGAAGGCTTCGTGTTGGCAGAGATTTTTAGCTGCTTTTTTACTGATAATAACCAGCATCTAACACACTGACTTAAACATAATAGGAATCTATACAAATATGTTGAGTGAATGCTATTAATACAAGACATTTTTAACAACAGATAAATATAACTGCATATGACTTAGATTTATTTTAGTGAAGTACAAATAGCAGGGACTCACTAGAAACAATAACCAAGGATACTTGTCTAAATTTGTAAAATATTATAATTCCATATTTAGACAATTATTTTAAATTTAAGCAGGCTGCATTAATTTCAAATTGAACAATTTACCATAGATTTGGCATTAGTTCCTTAAATCTCTCAAAATTTCATTTTTTNAACATAGGTTCTGTAGGCTTAATCCCAGCTCTGCTTCTTAATTGGTGGTTGTAATTAGAAAGTAACTAGTCTCTGTAACTGTGGTATTCTGATTTAAAAGTTGGGGATAGACAGACGCCTGATTCATTTTATATTTATGCAATGTGTGAGAATTTTCAGAGAAAGACTTTCTTCTTATTTGTAAATACTCTTTAAAATTATTTTTAAAGTCATTTACTCCTCACCAGCCAGCCTGGCATCTCTGACACACGAGGAGCTGTGTCAGAACGTTGCCGTTCCTTCTGTGGAGTACTTCCTCCAACCACCACCAGACTTTTTCCCTCACTTCCTTCAAGATGTTGCTCAGGTATCACCTGCTCGGTGAGGTCTTCTATGGTCATTCTATTTAAAATGGCACCTCCATATCTATACCTCTTAGCCCCCTTCCCTTTTCTATTTTTTTATTTTTATCTCTAGCACTTAACACCTCCTAACAAATTATGTACTTTTCGTATTGGTTATTTGCTCTCCCTCCACTAGGATGAAGGCTTCGTGTTGGCAGAGATTTTTAGCTGCTTTTTTACTGATAATAACCAGCATCTAACACACTGACTTAAACATAATAGGAATCTATACAAATATGTTGAGTGAATGCTATTAATACAAGACATTTTTAACAACAGATAAATATAACTGCATATGACTTAGATTTATTTTAGTGAAGTACAAATAGCAGGGACTCACTAGAAACAATAACCAAGGATACTTGTCTAAATTTGTAAAATATTATAATTCCATATTTAGACAATTATTTTAAATTTAAGCAGGCTGCATTAATTTCAAATTGAACAATTTACCATAGATTTGGCATTAGTTCCTTAAATCTCTCAAAATTTCATTTTTTCAAGGTATATTTTTACTTAGAGGATATTGCTTTCAAAATATTTTCCCATTAACAAAAGAGAAATTTTTCCTCATGTTTTAAAAGGGTACAAAAGAAATTATAGTGCAATTTACTCAGTTTCAGTCATTAACTGAAAACATTTAAAACAGGAAAGAAGAAGACAAAAACTAGGAATTTCTTTAAATCCTTTAAGTGTGACAAAAATAGAGTTAGAAACTTTTTCTCGGGTGAGCATAAATTAGAAAAACTAAGGCATCAATGGGTGTTCCACTTCTGATTTCACCCCCACTTTCCTCCCCACACGGTGGCTCTATTGGGGGAAAATTATTTTATATAAATACTATTTACTTACAATAAACATTTTTAAAAACTCATAAAATTAAATCATTTTTTAAATTTTAAATTAAGTCATTTAAATAATCTTTTCAATCACAACAAAGAAAAAAAGGTCCACGTTCTGAAGCGGTCAGCTACATGGCCATTGAATCCTGAATTTACATCTGCTCACATTGAGGGAGTTCAATGCTTATGTTCTACAGGCCCAGGGATTTTAGGGGAAAATTCCACCAGCTCAGTACAAATACTGCCCATTCCTACTGCCAGTTTTTCTTTCCAGCCACCATGTCAATTATAAACCTGCCTCATTACGCATCCAACAGTATCTCTGAGCTCCGACACTGCAGACGAGGCACAATGTGCAACGGCGCACACACACGGCTTGCTTTTACCACACATACCTGTGCTCGGCCTTCACTGTCACCCACTTGCCTCTGAATCCAGCTCCAGCTTGCTTCTTAATGGTTACCCGTGTCCATATGGCAAAGATATTTTTGTTGTCTCTCATTTTTTTATTTACACAGTGATACAGCGTGGAGAACAGAGCCACAAGAATGGAAATCATGTGAATAATGGCTCTCCTTTAGAGATTATCACTGACTCCAGGCAAGAATATTCTCCTTTCTGATCTCAGAAACAGACAGTATGTGCTGCTGCAGATGAAGGGGGCAACTGGGTTTGTATTTTTCAGGAACAAGAGTTGAGAACTGTGTTTATGGTATGAAAAAACATAACGTAGCGCCATTCAAAATTTTAGTCATACAAATGCTTTGACGACAATAACACCTAATAAACTGGATAGACGGGAAGACATAGCAAAGACCCTGGCTGAAGAAGAAGAGAAATACTATATATAACACCCTCTGTACTCAAGGGAAGAATTGATGGAGCACCGAGCGGGTACTTACAGAGCTCATGGGAGTCCTCTGGAAAGACGGTCACTGTCTGAGATCCTTCTCTGCTGAAGATCAGCATGTGTCTGCCCAACGTTCAGGAATTAGCCACATGGAGTCTGCAAGGAATTGGTCTGAGATTTATGGAGCATAGCATCAGGTGTACGGAAGGTATCAGAGCAGAGGAGCACATTCTCACATTCTTTAGTCTACAAGCCTGGTTCTGCCACATAATAGCTGAGTGACCTTGGGCAGGTTGATTTTCCTACCTGTGCCTCAGTATTATTAGCTGGTTAGTGGAAACATTACCTCATAGTACCCTAGTCCATAAGTGCCATAGTAAATGGGGCTTATCTCATTGTGCTGACATAAAAATTAAATAAGTTAATAGTTATGAAGTTCTCAAAACATTGTCTATAAATAGTAATTGTTATAGTAAATACGTTGAATAAAATACATTTGAGAAATGCTTATACCATAGCTCCTTCATTAGTGTCATAATGCATGAGTATATTAAAAGCTCCAACAACACAGCAGCCGTGTGGTAATAAACAACACCAAAACCTCGATAGCTTATAAAAACAAATGTTATTTTTTCACTCATATTAAATGTATGCAAGTTGCACATATTGTTTCTTACACTCACCAGTGACGTGACTTTGGTCAGGTGACTTGTCTGTACATCAGCTTCCTCATCTATAAAATGGGAACAATAAAAATACACATGTACCAGGAGACGGTTGTGCAGAATACGTATTAGCACATGGAACATGCTCAATACATGATCATGACATTGTCAGCACACTAAATGTCACTTTATGATTAAAATTCTATTGTCATCTTATAGATGAGAAACTTCCATCTCAAAAAGAGGTGATTTAAACAAAGGTCACACAGCTAGGAAATGATGGATCATAGACTCACACTAAAATGGGTTTGAATTAAACCCCTCTCCCCTGTTCACATTACATTTACTGGAGAATTCTAATTGTAGAACTACCAACCAAGACGCTATTAGAAATGTGGTCAAACATTTGAAAAGAAACACCTTTGCTCCTTAGTATATTTCAGTGAGACTTACA
Source organism: Hipposideros armiger (assembly GCF_001890085.2). Classification (NCBI taxonomy): domain Eukaryota; kingdom Metazoa; phylum Chordata; class Mammalia; order Chiroptera; family Hipposideridae; genus Hipposideros; species Hipposideros armiger. Next base: position 54,579 of record NW_017731766.1, on the reverse strand, counting down.
ACTTGCCACATTTAGATGCATACTGAGCATGTGAGAGCATGAGTTTGCCAGAAAAAACAGTGCTAGCCAACACCCGCACAATATTATCTCATTCCCAGGGAGTATGACTGGAGATGGGAGCAGAAGGAAAGGAAACTGTCACTTACTGAATAATGACTAGGTTTCATGCACTATGCTACATACCTTACACTTCACTTAATTCCCGAACAGCACCATTGTAGGATGCTCTCAGTATCTACTTTCTGTCATTAATTTCACTTCACACAAAAATGTAAAGTGAAAAAATGCCATTTCCTAAGAAAGATATCTTAATCAACTGTGGAAAAGAGGTGCCACTCAAGTCATACCACTCGTCACTCCGTGACATTAACATATATTTATATTTTGTATCCCCCATTATCAATCAAAATTTCACAGGTGCTGAGGCATTGTCTTGGTCACCACTTAATTCTCAGTGCCTAGAACAGTGCCTGAACGAATGAATGAATCTGTGAATGCAAAACAGAATGGAGGGAGCTAAGAGGATTTTAAGGAACTTACCCAAACACTCACAGCTTGTAAGTTTTACACTGAAATTTTAACTACAGATTTGAGTCTAAACCCTGTGGGCATCCCATTGTGCCAACTGTTTCTATCTTGCTTCCCACAGTTAATGTCACCATGGTCATGGAGAGCAGCATGATATAATGTTACTTTGAACCATATGGAACTGCCTTTCTGAGCCTCGTGGCATTTAATCTATAATATGAAGTATACAAAGGAGTCGCTCTGCTAATAGAAAGGACATCATGTACAAAAGCATCAGTGAGTTTAAAGGCCCATATGTCAGGAAAGAGCATAGATTATTCTAGAAACTGAACAAAGCCAACGTGGTTGGAAATTAGTGAGTGACAATGAGAGTGTTTGAAGTGACACTGGAAATGCAGGCAAGCTCTAGGTTTTACATGGTCCTGTTGGTTATGTAAAGAAATTCAGGTTTTATTCTAAGTGCAGTAGGAAGCCACTGAAGGTTTTAAGTTAAAGGAGTGACATGGTCTGACCTGAATTTTTGAACAGAGGGGAGAATGAGTCCGGAATGGGCAAAGTGCGCATGCGTGAAAGACAACTGCATACGCCCCACGTGCTGCTGCCTTTGGAGGGTTGTGCAGGACGGGGAAAGAGAGTACTTTGTGTGGCAGTAGAAACATGGTGACGGTGAAGTTGATGACAGATAGCATTCTGGGTCTCTGAATGCCGAATGATATATCTCCCTCCCTCTCTGTCCAGGCCTCTGCCCTCTGCAGCAGCATGAGTGGCTGACCTCACAGAATGGGGCCCTACCCTACCGATGGCAAGCTGATCTGAATGGAACATCCAACTAGACATAATTTCATAAACAAAATACTGCGTGTGTAACAATCATTTAAATATTTTAATTGTTAAGATACATTTTATTTCAGAATACTATTCAATTGCTATGATTTTATTTAATATTTTTCCATGACCATGTGATTCTCCCTCTAATGTTACTTTTTTTACCAGCTCCCCCTTTTCAAGCATTTAAAGTTCCTCATGATCTGTCCCCTGTATCCCTCTCCACTCTCATCCTTATAAGCAACCCCACTCATCCATCTCACACACACACACACTTCGTTCTGAGGCAGAAATATATTCATCACATTCTATGATCTTTTTTTCTATGTTTATATACCTTTGAAACTTTTATTTTTTGGACTGACAAACTCCTATTCAATCTTAAAAACCTCAGTTGCTGTCATCTTCTCCTAAAAGCCATCCCTGGTACTTCCTTAATTGGAGGCACTCATATTTTTCTCTAAATTTTCTCTACCACTTATTCATGAATACATTAATGAATTATTTTACTGAATTTCTATTTATTTATTACCAAAATGACTCTACTGTTGAGGGTTCACTTTGCATTTGTTTTATGTTTCTTTTTTTTTAAAGATTTTTTTATTGGGGAATTGGGGGAAGGGGGACAGACAAGTTGCTGTCGTTTTGTTCTTCAGTCTAGTTGTGGAGGACGTTGCTTCAAGGGCCCAAGTTGTCACCATCATTGCACGCTTCCCGGGTGAGGCCCATCAGTCGCTGGCTTCTGGACGGCCGCTCACTGCAGCTGCTGGCTGCTCAGGCTAGCTGCTGGTTACATACAGTAGCCCATGGCAACCCACTGCAGCAGGGGCTGCAGCCTACGCCATCGCGGGCGACTCAGGACAGCCAAGCTCCAGGTTGAGCTGTTGTTCAGCATCGTAGCTGTAGAGGGCAGTGTCACTGGCCCTCATATGTGGGATCCGAACCGGGGCCCTCTGGCGTCCCAAGCCAGTTCTTAACCATCGCGCCACTCGGCCGGCCCTGTTTTATGTTTCTTGCATGTAGTAGCACTGGGCTTGAGACAGCCATTCAATGAATATGTTCTAAGTTGCATTTTACTCTTTAAATATACATATATTCTGAATAACTACTATACATGTAAAAATAAAATGAATTCAGGTTATGCAGTAAGAATGAAATCAGGGCAATTATTAATGTTATGAATTTGTCAAATACGAGTTGCAAAAAGTATCACAACTTGACCAAACAAAAGGAAGCAAACCATTGATCCTTAGTGAGACTGCAAACACTCTTAAGAAGGTTAATATTTTTTTCTTTGTGGTAATGGAAGTCTATATTTATGACAGACATAATATAGAATAAAGTATACATTAAAGCCAATAAAAAGCATTATTGTTTAAAAAAGTGAACTTGGAAGAAATTTCTCAATATACCATGGTTACCGCCTTCTGTATTGTTTCAATTTAAGCACTTTTAAAATAATGTTCCAACTGAGGGCCTCCACAACAATTTATAAAGGATTTTTGGTCTTTACTCTTTTATTAAGAATGGTGCTGACCTTTGAAATTCAAGGAGCTGGGTGCTGGAGGGAAAGAATCCAGTATTTATAACCTGGGGAGGCCGTGCACCACCAGACGGCCGTCAGCTCTGACAAACGAGATTGTAGTACTTGTGAACATACTGGAAAAGGCTCACAAAAAAACAACTCTATTCATAAACTTGGTAATAACAATGGAATACAACATACCTTCTAGACTCAAGATCCTAGGAATGAGGAAACAGTACTTTGCCATAAAGTAGAGGCTTCAGCGGATATATTTATTATTCTGTTGAATGTTATCATTTCCTCTGCATAGTTCCTCCTCTCTTTCACAAGGCCACTGGAATGTCTAAAAATAACATAAATTAAACTAGTGTTGAAATGAATTAATGACTTCAGAAAAACAATCACAGATCTGACATGATTATGTGACTCCAATGGTGTCGAGATAGTGGTGGGGCAGGATCTTTTGTTTCTCTTGTCCCGTCTATAAACCCTGCACCTAAAACAGTGGGATAAACATGGTAGAATCTCAATATTCATTGGACTAATGAATGATCTATTGAATACCCAACTTAAATGTCAATGGACATAATGTCTGCAGCAGTTTCTTGGTCTCATATGGTCATACCTAGTGAAACACAGGGATTTTCCCCCCGTTGAAGCCACAGTGATAGAACTACCGGCCTGCTCCTTTGCTGAGGACTGGGTCACACATTCAAGCCTCATCAGTGACTGTCAAGGGGTATGAAGTCTATCATAATTTGCCCCTCTATTTGCTCTTATGAGTCGTGTGAAGGTGAACATCCAAACAAATGGAGCTTCTGGAGCGAAGAATTAAGCAGATGGGGCAACCAACTGAGACTGCCAGGCTCCTACTTCTCTGCTCTGAAAATTTTAGACATTTCTTGTGAAGTGAAGAGGTGGCCAATGGTCTTTCTCTCCCACATGGAATACTGGAATATGAACAACTGGGAAGTCTTTACATTTTGGGAAAACTACAACTATTATCTGTGAGAGTGTGGTTCTGACTCAACTTGTAAGGTTGCGCTTTGGAGGTTTCCCTCCCTTTTCCCTGGAAGATTAGAGACGGTGAACGTCAGCATTACTATCCCTTTAAGGAACCCTTCTCAGGCTTCCATTCTAAAGTGTTTCTTCTTATTTATAACTTTAAAAAAATGTGAGTAAAACTGTTCTTAAACATTGAATTTCCTTATATACCCTTGAGAGCTTATCATTATCTTCATCAAGAAGTTATCTCTTGAATTACCAGAGAACCAATTAGGTTGATTCTGAGAGCAATTTATATCTGAATGGTTTCTAAATATGTATCTTATGGAAGAAAAGTGAAAAATATCTATTTGATTAATTTAATTATTAAAGGTGAAACCCCACAAAGGAGAATACTTCCCCTTCGCTACACTGACTCTTCTTTTTCCCTAAAGCTAAATGTTCATATCCAAGAGCTCTCACACGTGAACCCTGCTGTAATATAATGGGATCTTATAAAACTGGGCTACTAAGTATGTCTAGAGACCCAGGGAGGATTCTTTAATCTTTTAACTGGTAGAGCCTCAAGTAAATGCAATAAAGACCTTTTTTAGTATTTGAAAATAATGTGTTCTCATGTCTGCCTTCCTTAAGAGAATTACATAAAGTGTTCTCTCTAGTTTTTAAAATCTGATTTGAATTATGTCACATATAATTTCTGAACAGATGAACTTACAGGCTTTTATCTCTGACACGGGTTCAAATGTTGTTTCTTTAAGATATATATATATATATAATTTTACAATCAGGAATGTACCTTCTATCAAAAATTCAGAAAATCAATGTGCCCTAGTTCACAAATACACCTGTCTACTTTGTGGAAGGGAGAGTCTTACCCAGAGCTTTCACCCTAGAATAAGCTGCCTGGGAGCACATCACATAGTAATCATTTTGAAGTGGGGTTCAGAAAGCATGTTAGCCTCTGTTACTGTGTGACATTGGAAAAGTGGCTTAGCTGCTCTGAGACTTTTGTTTCCTTGTTGTGAAGTTCAGGCAATGGATTAAATGCTCTTTAAGAATCATCATTCCATAAACTCATTCATCTCTATATTTGTGATTTTCCTGATTCTAACTAATTGTATAGGGTTGTAGCCAGGATGTTTTCCAGACATGAGGAAATGCCTATACTCTTTGAGAAGTTTTGTCTCATAAATGTTTTAAAGGTCCAGTTCCATGGTTTGTATCTCAGTGTTTCATTTCCATTTGTGAAAAACAAAGACTAAGCGTCATGACTCTTTTCTTCCTAATTCCCAAACGATCTGTTACTGCCTTTTTGTCTCATTGAACAAATTGCTCTTATGGAAATAAAAAAAAATAATGAATTTAATTGGAGCAAAAGAAGGAAGTTCTATCCTATGCAATACTGTCCTTTTCTTTTGATTTTGTGGTCTAGGACAGAAATAAAACTTTTAGCAGAATAATGATAATAGAGCAGAGGTAGTGCACAGCACCAGTCACTCCAAATTCTCCTGGGGAACTAGATGGAGTCCAAATATAAATAAAAATACACTTTTCTATAAGTAGGCTACTTTCATGTAATAATTCCTAATCTACTTATTATATTCTAATTAAAATATTTATTAAGTGCACTGTGTATGCGATGCCATTACTGTTTCCCTCACTCTGTACACTCAGCCTCTGCCATAAAGCATAAAGTGGTGCTTTCTGCCCCAAATCCTCATGAATACTGGTTCTTGGATACATTCTCTTGTATAAGGTGATGCATTTCATGTGTTTGAAAGAACAAAGATTCCTAAAGGAATAAAGTCAGAGGTAGGAGTCTTTGTAAAGTAATATAGATGGTAGGTAAAAAGCATCATGGAAGACTTGAGTTCTAATTCTTCATACACTGATGCATTTCTCCCAGAAATATGGTTGGTTGGGTAGAGTTGATGAGCGTTGTGGATGGACTATAAATGATAGCAAAAGCCACCATTTTAAAAAAGAAGATAATTTACCACCTCAAGAGGAAGACCCTGATAAAAATGTAACTCCTCAGCTAGAAATCTCATTCAGAAATTTTTACAGCTCTTCCAAAAAGGTTGCAAAGTAAACACAATACTTTAGAGGTGGGATTTTTCAAAAGCTCTGAACATCCTCAGAGTTGGGTGGGTAGGAGGTTGGTACAAGGACTTGTGAGGCTGGATATATACATTTGTTTTAATTTTAGAAATGATAAGAGATCCTAACCCTGTCATTATTTTATGTTCCCAAGGAAATGATGATTTCTTCTGAAACAGAGACAGGTTTTCATTGTGGTCATTGGTTCTTTAGCACCAATGGTACTACTTCAGTGAAAATGACTGTGGCTTCAGTTACACTGTTCCAAGTGTGCATAGATCTAAATGCCACAGCATCTTCTCAATCGCAGGAATGCTGACCCCTAGGAAAATGGAAGCCTCCTTGACTACGGACATGAAGAGATGAGTAGGCTCTGTGCTCTCATCCTGGGATAGTGAGAGGTCTGCAAAGTGGCAGAGAAATCATAACTATCTTGAGCATGGAGCAAGCTGAAAATAGTTGTGATTTGTGTGTTTTAAAAAAATGGAGAATGGGAAGTTTTGGGGTTTTCTTGTTTGTTTTAAATTTTAATTCATGGAATCAGTTGTCTCAAACATGGGCTTTCTCTTGTATAAGATTCCTTTATCTCCTACAACTGTTGGTCAAGTACTGGTGGTCTTTAGTCAAAGAAGTTACTACTGCAGCACTTTGTGCCCTCTTGCTACCTGCTCTGGACCATTCCAGTAGACTCCAACTTGGCTTTCTCATGTCTGGTTTCATGCCCCACCTTAGCCACTTATCCATTGTCCACATTAATGCCAGAGAGGTCATTCAAGAACACAGATTTATTATTTCTCCTCATGGAAAACTGCTTAATAGTGCCAGACTGCCTAGAGTATAATGCCCAAATTCCTTAGACTGGCATAATACGCCTTTCATAATATGGCCTTTGTCTACCTCTTCAAATGTGTAATTCATCCCAGGACCACATATTTACCAAAAACAGCAACTCAGTCTTATTGTCCAGCTATATCAAGATACTGAAGTTTTTGGAAAACATCAGCTTATTTTTGTTTTCCTTTTTTATAAATTCCCACTCCTAGGTTTTAAATTCACCCATAAAGGATGAGTATTTGAAACCATCATTCCCCACCCTCCACCCCAACAAAAGCAGCACCTCAGGCCTATGTGCACACTCTCCCCTGGGCCTCACTGTGTGGCCCCAGGGGTGGCAAGTGTTTCCAGAACTTGTAAGGAATGAACATTTTTGTTGTTGTTTGTTTGTTGTCTTTTAAGTTTCCTGACAATTATTGCTGAGGGCATCTTGCAATCATAATAAAAACCGTAAGGGCAGGTCCAGCCACAACACTGGTTATTGATAAGCTGAGACTGAAACAAAACAGTTTGGTTATGCTAAATTTGTGGATTTTATCCTAAAAATAGAAAATCCAATGTCACAGGATTGTGAACTGCTAGAACGCCAGCCATCCGCACTTTGCTACCAAGCAGAAAAGTCAAACAGGGCAGTGACAAAATGGGTCCCTTCCTACTTACTTAGAGTCCTCTCTAAAGATCTCCTCTCATAGCACAATCCAAAATTTGACTTACATGTGATTGGCTTCCTCAAAGAAAAACAGGCTGGGAAAAATATACATTTAATTATATATTCCTGGTTTTAATACACATATTAACATGGTTATACTCTTTCCCCAAATAAAACTATACATGGTTCTGTTACTAAGAAACACATGATATGGATAAATAAATGCTGCTGGAAGTTTTCAAACTATGAAATATTAATTTCAAAAAACAGAATTTCTCGAAACATGCGTTATTTGTAACACAGTTGGGGAAACGCTAGTCTAGACAATCTCTTTTAGACATTTTTTTCCCCAATGTGACATGTCAGTTACTAACTACCCAAGGGCTGAATTTCAGATCCCCTTGGTTTTGATATTCTATTATTATATTATATCAAAACCTACCTTTTTAGTTCAGATAATCTTTTATGTTCCCATTGACTTTGGGCAAGTATGAAGTATGTTTTCCAGGATGATAATCAGAATTTCTCTTTACAGATATTTTCCAGAAACTTGTAATTTGTCTTCCAAAGGACCAACTCCAAGAAGCACCTGGAATAAAGCAGGGGTCAGCTATATTCTCAGGCTAGATGATAGATTCAGGCACTTCTGCCCATTTTATTGTATAGACATTGTACATCTGCTGTCTGCTATGGCAACCACTGGAGGAAAAATATGTTACATGTTGTATTTCAGTAGAGAGCCAGGCTTTGCAAACAGTGCAAATAAAAACCACCAATCATTTTGTCCCACGATGGAACCTAAAAATCTGTGTTAGGACACTACAATTCTCTATCAGCTGAAGACAAAGCGGTCTGCTTTTTGAGGAAAGAGACATCTGCAAGGTGAAGATGCTGCACTAGAATACAGCCCGCATGCTCTGCAAAGACCCTGACTCTGGAGCCAGACAGCTGCAGGGATCAAATCCCAGCTCAGGCACAGGCTAGATGGAGAATCTCAGGCAGAGAACTTGACCTCTCTGAGCCTGAATGTTCATCTCTGAAAGGGGCAGCAACACATTTTGCAGAATATTGAAGTTGAGAAAAGGTATGTAAAGCACTGAGCATAGTTCTTGGCACATGAGTCTCTCCATAATGTGTTGTCTTCTTTTTCCTTCTCCCCGTCTTCATCCTTTTCCTCATCCTTATATTATTTTCAATAGTAGTGTTAGGCTTTAAATAGCAAGGGTAGTACTTAGTTGCATATATACTTAGTTCTGTTCTCCAAAAGTTTCCAGGTAAAGGCAGTGTTCACTCCTTTTTTTCTAGAAAGCCATTCCACAGTGCAAAAGTAATCCTTATTTTCAGAATATTCATGGCATCAATAAACTTTGTGTCTATTTTAAAATGAAGAAAGTGAGCCAATTTAACTTTTATCCCATGTGATTGCCTACTGTAGTCTATAATTTCCAACATGATCTGGCTCCTGCACAAATTGCTAAATTTATCCAGTATCACTTTTCCCTCTCACTCATTATGTTCCAGCAAAACTGCTTTTATTCCTCTTGTTCAAGCTTCAGTGTCTCTACTCATTCTCATTCTCATTCTCTCTCTCTCCCCCCCCTTCACTCCCTTCCTCCCTTTCCTCTTCTCTTTTTCCTTCCTTCCTTTTCACGCTCTCATTCTCTTTCTCTCCCTCTCCTTTTCTCTGTCCTCCTGAAATGTTCTTTCTCCAAAATTCAACATGGCAGACCTCAACCTCTGTTATCACTTTAGGAATGTCTTTGCTGACCACTTCAGTAAAAGAAGCTGCCCCTAACTACACTGTTCTTTTCATTTCATGTTATAACATTCATAACCACCTACGACTTAAAAATGTATTTATTCACCTATTTATATTTGTCTCTGTTCATGAGTAGGCATGTGATAAGAAGGAGGGGTACTGTCAGTCACAGTACTATGCTCGTGATACCTAGAATAATCCCTGCCACATGGAACCTGCTCAATGCATGAACAAATGAATGAATGCTAAGTAAACCCTTATTAAACATGATGGAAGGGAATCCCAGGCTAGTGTTTACCTTGTGACCCCTCTAGAGTTCTTTTATATGCTGTATCTTTATTTCTCTACGTTCTGTCAAAAGCTGCGAAGTGTCTAATACTTTAGCCTACTTGCAAGGTAATTCTTTATTCTGCTGCAGTTTCATGGGTGCTGGCAGACATAAGGCTCCTAGGTCAAAGACAAAGGACTTTATTTTTCAAGGCATAACAAGCAGCATGAGTATCGTGTTTGCATCAGTGCTCCATACCCTGATTTCCATAGGCCAATGTCCAGATGACATCTCCATACGGAACTTCCTTGAAGTTCATCTTCAAGGAAGCCCGAACTTGGGGAACCCACGTCTCTTATTAGAAGAAACATGTGCACCCTTTGCCCCAGAGAGAAATGCTATCTCCGTCTTCCAAGGCTGTAAGAAAACCTACCCTTTCTCTGAAGAGAGACACTATCTCCATCTGCTAAGATTGTTTCCTACAGAAACATGATTGAAAAAAAAAATCTGTAATAAAGCAACCATTGTCTCTGCTCATAAAATGGACAGAAATGCTAGAATATAACAGTGAATTATCTCCCAATAAGTCCTTCTTTTACTCACACTTCACCCCAATGTCTATTTTGTTCTTCTAGATTATATCTTATATACGACTTGTTCAATCCATTTCTTTGCTCTGAGGGCTCCTGGCTCTCAGGGAGCTTACAATCTAATATCAGTGAGGAAGAAAACCCCGGGTTTCCCAGCTCTAATACCAGTATCCCCTACTCCACCCACTCCCCTGAGCACAGCCTCCTGAAGAGCTGCAGTGCTTCCCTTATTGCTTGGGGGTATCTCCCTAAGGACAGCAGAGAGGAGGTAGTCAAGTAATGCTCTCCAATGAGATTGGAGGGCTGGCTAGCCTCGGAAGCACTTAGAAACATTAAGCCCAGCAGGATAAGTTAAAGCATAATTGCACTGAGAAGAAGTCCCTCTGTGAATCATTATTATTGGTGTTGGTAACAATCAGAATATCCCTAATCAGCATGACTCCAGCACTTTGGAGTTGGAAATGGGCCTGTCACCATTTGGTTTGGAATGCAACGTCTACATTTGTAGGGGCAGGATTAGGGGAGAGCAATTTTTAGTCCAGTGGAAGCCTAGGCACTGATACCTGAGCTGCTGTCAAGTTTCTGAAAATGTTCAGTGTGGTCTTCGGTCTTAGGCATATGGATATATGGGATGATATATAAAGAGATAATTGTCTTGCTTGATTACTGCAATAAGAGACATAAACTTTAGTATTCAAAAAGGAATAGAGGAGGGGATGGGGGCATACTCAATTTGCAAAATGTAATATTAACATATTTTTACCTATGCATGAGTCCTGGCACCAAGGAGAAGTCATTGTGCATTCTGACTGACCTAACATCGGGAGTCCCATGACTTGGAGGACTACAGAGTGTCATCTTCGAGACAGGATTATCTGAAGCCTATAATAACTGCTCATACATGAACATCTCTTCTTCTAGAATCTTGAATCCATCCATTAAATCCTAAATTGTACAGAGAGACATGTGCTCCTTGATGTGTGGCATTTTTGTAACAAGTCATTGCAACATAGGGCTACTCATTAAATAAAAATGTTTTAATATCAGGGTCTTCTTCAGTAATGGTACCTACAGTGAAATTTCTTTTGGGGTTACTGATTTCTAACCTCACTGGAAGGAAGAAATACTATGTATTATAATAATGATAATATCAATAAGGATAGAAATAATATAACACTTTTTAAAATGTTAATTATGCATTTATCATGTACCAGGCACAGTGCTAAGGACTTTACTTATCAAATTTAGGCTCCATAGCAAAAAAAAAAAAAAAAATGAAGTGGCTCTTATTCTTAATTTTCAGGTGAATAATTAGAGGTATAGAAAGGTCAAGTAACTTGTCTCAGCTCACTGATTAGCTGAGCTAGAACATGACCCAGGCTTCCCTGAAACTGCTCTGCTACACCCCGGTTTGGATATTTATTTTGTTGAGCTTGTTTTGAATAAAACCTCACTGTCATCTTCATGCCCAACCAAGACAGGACATTTGGCCCCTACCTCCAACCCCTACTCTTATTTGATCTCCAGAGCAGAAGGGAAATCCGCCTCTTTAAAACCAGAGTCTGGAGGCACCACACTTGACTGAGCCACACTTAACCTTCACTTTCCTCCTCTTCTGAAATGCAGACCTATTTAAGCTAGGTGAGAAATCAAATGCTAACCTCATCTACCAGGCCTCAATGCTAAAATGTAATCATCAGGGTTTAAATTTAGAAGTGTTTCAATAAAATCCTGCACATATATTTACCAGAGATTGAGTCTCATCTTGTCATCCTTTGGACGAAACCTGTGCTTTGAACCCATAAAAAATAGACACCCAAAATACAATGCAAATTCATATATGGAAGAATTGCTGTCTTTCTTCATATAAAGATGCAAATTATACTTTTCTCTTGAACACAAGGTTAGCTAATTTTTTTTTTCATTTGTTAATGCCTCTATAAATACTGACTGTTCATGATGGTATATTTCTTAAGGGTAAAAACAAACAAACTAGAAACATTTTAATGTACTCCCTGTTTTAAAACTTATTCTCCTAGCTGAGGCTATGTGTGGGGGGGGAAACATGCCAAAAAACACAAGCTTCCAAATGAGAGAAAAGATCATGTATGATGGGGATTTGGAGCTGTTTACTTACATAATGGAGAGCAAAACTTAAACATCCTTCAACATGAGGGATTAAGAGAGGATTCACTTAACAACAGGGGTATAAGAATTACGTTATTGGAGTTCCAACGTCTATAGACAGAGAGTTAGACAAAGAACTGTGGATCCCATCAATGTGACACTAACACACTTAAACATATGCTCCCTAGGGTATTTAAAATGAAGTCTGTCTGAAACCAACAAACAAAAAACGTGGCTGTAAGTCTCCACACGGATGATACCAAAAAAATGATCTGGTATTTACAGCAGGCAACAGAGAGTCTTTCATACTCAACCATGTCTGCTCAGTTGACTGACAGCCTCTGCTTTTCAATCACTTGTTACTGAGTTTACAGTAAATCTAAAAGCACATTTTTTGGAGCAACACCTAACATTCTGAACTAGGTGTCTTATTTCTGAAAAGAAGTGTTACTCCTGGATGACTATGTAATTAGGACAACGGAGAAAGTGAGTATGAGCTTCTAGCACTGCTGCCACGTCCTCCTCAACTTCCAAGAGAAGTGAATGAAATCTCAGCAATTCTTCCTGGGTGATAATTATAATAACAAATCTGGCTCTGAAAACCTAGAGCCAGACTTCTGGGGTTTTAAGTGAATGCTAGTGTCCCTGATTCATTTCTTCTGTATCCAGGGTTCTAAATTAAATTCTTTCTTTTTTTCCTTTTTGTTACTGTTTTATAATTTTTTTTTTTTTTACAAAAGATGTACATGTCCACTAAAGAAAATTCAATCATACTATATGGAAAGGATTAAATAAAAAGGTGTTTCAGGTTTATATTTTATTTTACATGTATATTGCAAAATAGAGATTGTACTATTTAGATGTTTGTTTTTTGATGCAGGAATACATTGTAAGTGCCTTTTTGTGGCAATGGGTGAAGAGTTACTTCATTTTTTTAAAACACTACATATAGTTTCATGATGTGAATATTCCAAAATGTATTCAACTGTTCTCTGATGTTAGAATGCTTAAGATATGTTTAATTGTAGAGGCATTTACAGATGATCCTACATTAAAACTCTATTATGTATATACCCTTCCCCACTTGCACTAAAAGATCTACAGAATGGATTCTTACAGAAAAAGACTCAGATTCATAGAGGAAGAAAACTGATGGGTGTTAGTTGGGAGGGGGTGAGGATGGGAGATACAGGGAAAGGATTAGAAAACAAATTAGTAGTCACAATATAGTCACAGAGATATGAAATACAGTATGGGGAATATAGTCAATAATGATGTAAAGATTATATATGATAGCAGATGAGTACTGGACTTATCAGAGGATCACTTCATAGACTGTGTAGATGCCTGACCACTGTGCTATACACCTGAAGCTGAAGTAGAATAGTATTGAATGTCAACTATAATTATACACACACACACACACACACACACGATGCCAAAAAAATGTATTTACATTTTAAGAAAGGAAAAAGCTGTAATTAAAATTATGCTGATGGGCCCGCTGAATGGCACGTTGGTTAAGAGTTGGCTTGGGATGCCAGCTCTAAGTATCAGGGCACCGGTTCGGATCCCACATGAGGGTCAGTGATGCTGCACCCTCTACAGCTAAGATGGTGAACAACAGCTTGACCTGGAGCTGGGCTTCCATGAGTTGCCGGCAACAGTGTAAGCTGCAGTGGGGCTGCAGTGGGGTGCCATGAGCTGCCGTGAGTGGCTGGCAGCCAGCGTTAGCAGCCGACAGCCAGTGTGAACTGCCGTGAGCTGCCATGAGTGGCCATCCAATGGCCAGCGACTGATCTGCCTCAGCCAGAAAGAACGCAATGACAATACCAACATGGGCCAGTGAAGTGATGTCCTCCACAACTAGACTGAAGAAAAAAAGTACAGCAACTTGTCTGTTATCCTTCCTCAATTCCCCAACATTGTTCCCCTCCCCCAATTCCCCAATAAAATCTTAAAAAAAAAATTATGCTGATGGTAACCACTTTGAGCACCTTTTATAATTTCAGAAGTCAAATGTGACTTGTATTCATCTTTTGTTATCAGTGTATATTGAGTATTAAAATTTTAAGATTTTTCCTTTCTTAAAATGTGTATACATTTTTTGATATATATATATATATATATATTATATTTAATATATATGGTCAAAGGATGTGGAGTGCAGCATAGGGAATAGAGTCAATGGAACTGTAACAGCTATATACAACGTCAGATGGGTAGCAGATTGTAGGTGGAGCATTATCACTTAGTGAGGAGTGTAAATGTCTAACAATTATATTGCTTTGTATACTTGAAATTAAAACAAAATGAATGGATTCCTAGAAATAGAATTATGAAATTAAATTTTGTATGTATCTATCATTTGATATATACTAACAGATTGCTGCCAATTTTCTTACCAACAGCTCAGATGAACATTAAATAACAATATTAAATCCTTTAAAAAGTTTTTTTAACCTGATAACCATGATTATGTTGTTTAAGTCTGCACTTCCTTGATCACAACTGCAGTTGAATATCTGCTTTCATGTCTCTATTAGCAGTCTCCTTGTAAATATGCCATTTCATTCTCTGTACCCATCTTTCTGTGCATTGTCTTTTATATTGATTTAGTTGATTTATAAGACTTTTTTAGGTTTCTTTCTTTACCAGGAACCCATTCTTATTTACAGTTTATTATTTACAGTTGGAGGTTCAAATGTAATTTTAAGTTCTTTTTGTTTGTTTGTTTGTTCTTTTAATATATGATTCATAACCCTGTTCTGTGTATGAAATAATTACTTCACACTGATTTGGAACACTGCCTTTTTATACAAAACTTCTCACAAATGCATGGATCTGTTTGGAGGAGTCTTCATTGTTTTTATATCTGTACAAGTCTATCTGGGCCAGAAATATTGCATTTATTTATTATAGTTTCTTCATGTATATTTTTATATCTGGTAGAACAGTCACTATGCCTAGACTTTTTTTCTCAAAATTGTTTTTGATGTTTTTGTTCACAATTATTCTTTCAGAGGAACATTTAAATTGAGCTAATCAGTTCTAAAAATAATTTAAATAGGTTATTTATTACATTTGTAAAGATTTGGTATGAAATAAATTCTGGAAACTCCAAGGCAATAATATATACAGATATGAACTCTGAAAATGAGCATAACAAAGTGAAAATAGAGGCTTGAGCAGGTGTGTCCTCCAACAGAGGATGCTGTTATGTGAGGAAATCTCAAATTTGGATTTGGAAGCTAGACAGAAATAATGATCTGAACAAAGGATGGTTACTGAGGCCTCTTCAAATAAAACTGGCACGAACACAAAACTACTTAATATTGTTCAAAAGCCATTTTTTTTTAGATTTTTATAAAACTATTTATTTTTCCATATTTAATGGGTTGAGCTCTGAAAACTATACTTTTATGTCTTAATCAACATGTTTCCAAAGATAAGGAATGTTAGCAACTTTAGAGTAAGAATGATATTTCAAAAGGAAGAATAAGAAAATCTGCGACTACAATTTCAAATCTTACACTTTCTCCTACCTGTACTCATGTATTATAGTAGAGAAGATGCTGTAAGGTTTGAACAAATTTAGTTCTAAAGTGTTTTTGTTTTTTCTTCTTCTTAACATTCTTCCAGTGCCTCACACGTTCTTATGAAGACAGGTATTAGCCCGTTCGATATTTTTATTTTATTTTTTTGTTCTTACATATTGTTCAGAGTCAGATTGCGCATTGATTTTAGGAACTGTGATGAGAGGAAGCCACATTTCGTAATGGATTTTTTTTTCATAATTTATGGGGCCTTCCATGGGCATTTATGGGGAGATAGAAGCTGCTCTGATAACAGGATTTGTATTTGGGCCTCCTTAAGCCTTTCTGAACCTTGACTGACCTTCCCCAATCATGTTCTTCCAAAGCCACAGGGCAGTTCTCCTGAATTCACTGACTTGTTTGGGAGGCTGGCAAAAATTTCTCCAGGCACTGAAATCACGATTTAAACATATAGCTGTCAGAGTAACTTAGGACAGTTCAATTCCTGAAACAGCTAGTTTTCCTAGAGGTATGGAGTCTCTCAAGGTCACCCAAAGAGTAACTATAGTGTTTTAACTTGGTACACAGGCTTAATGATGAAGGATGAGAACAGAATTATCAGACTAGCTAAACTGCTTTTCAGACAGTGTTTCAAAATTCTGGTTTTATTCCACTTTGATAGTTTAAAAGAAATATAAACACACTGCTTAACTCAAATTGGTCTATTAAAGGATTGCAAAACAAAATATTTTGTATGGTTTTCAATTTAATAATAACTGACATTTGTGTTTAATTTGAATTTCAGAGCATCGATATGATTCACTTGATTCATCATGGGATCAACTTCCCTGCTACAATATTTCCACACAAATAAATAAAAGATAAAGCATGGTATAAAAATGTATCTCCACAAGACTTTTCCCTGATCCTTTCTTTGTCCATTGAAGTTGCTTTCCAATTTCAGAATTTGCTGAAACCATAATGAATGCCTTGTTTTTCAATGTTCCCTTCCAACATTATCGAACTGCTTCCTTCTTCATCTCTCCCTACTCCAATTGTCAGAAAAAAGTGAGATACAGCAAAAGCAGGTAATTTTCCTTAAACTCTTATTTATTTCTTCATTTTCATCCCATTTACTTTGTATTCAATAGCAAAAGAGTTCAGAAAAAGTTGGATGGAGACAGAATATTTCCCCTCCCATTTGGGGTTATGGTTGAGTCTTGCACTTGCTTCAGCCTTAAGTATTTTACATCTCATGTCCTACCACCTGCTGAGTTGAATTTCTCTGAAATAATGGATTTACTTTCCTTGCAAAGGCCACTGCTTTCTTGCTTCAGGCTATAACTAAATGATGAAAAAAACCAAACGGTCAACCTGGTATTTGATAAATTTTGGCTGAGTGAGTTGGTTCAACTGCAAAGCCTCACTTTAATTGGGTGCCATGTACAAAACTTCACTTAAAAATTTGAAAGACTAAGAAATTTTCTAGGAAAAGTTATATATTTTCACAGACTGTTACTTTGGAAAGATTGTATGAATAATAGGCACAGTTGTCAATTGATAAAAATGTTTTAATGTAGTCACTACTTTGCAAGCATTCTCATTAATATTCTACGTAAAATGAATTAATTCTCTACCACAAATAATGAAACTGAAGTTTAGAGAGGTTAGGTGGCCAAACAACAAATACTTGCTTGCCAGAAAAAGAAAATGTCTGACTACAAAGTATACTTTCTTCAATAAGTTACTCTGCTTCCCTATACTAAACATTTAAATTTTGTTTCACTCATCAGAACCACATTTTACTGTATAAGTATTCAAGATGAGAAATATTTTCATCAGGATCTAATGACAGTGCTTTTCCCAGGCTATGTGGAAGGGATTTACCTTCACTGCCTTATAATCACAAGTGTTTTGAAGCCTCAAAATTTATGCCTGGGTTAAAATCCAGACTGATTTATACACTATATGTCTTTGAGAAAATGTCTTATTCTTTTTGAACCTAGGTTCTCTATCTGCAAACAGCATTAGTGTGACAACACAATTGCAAAGATTATGTGAGAAAAATATCAGTGTCTGGTATAGTATAGGTACTGAATAGGAGATAATCTTTTTCATGGTGGGAGGAAGTGATATTTTGGAGTTCATGCTCTCATCTTCTTAAATAAAATTTAAAAAGGGTCTACTTTATGTTGAAATTCTAAGACTGAATGTGAGTAGTGACAAACAGTAAGCCTATTCAATTGTTTTCAAAAATCACACTTTACATCTTTCAAAGGCAATTACGGGCTGTCTTTATAAGCAGTTGAAGCATAGGACAAGTAAATATATCGTCGCTTGTCATCTTAATTCTTTATGTTAAGTTGGTACTGGACTATATGGGTCCTGATGTTGTATTTTCTTATTCAACTAGAGCAAAGATTTCTGGGCCAAATCTCTAGTTCTCATGGGAGGAAAGTCCACATTTCAAAGATTTGCATCAGCTTATAGTTTCATAAATAAAATTACTCAAAAGTGATTATCACTCATCTTTAACCCTCCATCAGGCGCAACTAATCTCACAGGTTCATTGCATACACATTTTCATATATGAAATATGTCTTTACTGTACTAAGTCACAAATACGACTGGTGATAGGTTACGGTAGAGGGCGAAGATATGGAAGCAATAAATCACGATACTTAACTGTTAGATATTTGAAAATTTCTGTGCAATGAATCTGTGAGATCAGTTGTGCCCAACGCAGGGTTAAAACTCTTCAGTTCCTCCCTACTTGTGTCTAAGCTCATATATGTAATTAAAATGGAGGTTACGAAATTTTCTCTAATAAATACCTAAGTGAATGTTGTATAATCAAAATTGGAAACGGGTTAGGTTGAGAGAGATTCTTTAGTTGTAAATTATATTTAAAAAACTCTAATTAGTTTTATTTTCTACATTTAACACAAGGACATTAGTTACATTTGAATATATTTATCAACAACTAAAATAAAAAACACATTCACATCTGCAATCTCATTTTCCTTTCATTCCACAGAACACAATTATTGTACACATCAAGTATTGGGAGCTACTGAACAGATGGGGCATCAGTGTCTTAATTCTTGATCTTTCTTCTAGTAAATCCTGCCATTTTATATCTATTACACAAATACTACAGCCATTCAGGGCAGGATGAATGATATTTTTAAATGCTGATTTAACGTTTCTGTTCCTTTTTGTGGTTTACAATTTCAAAAACATACATAAAACGCAGCTGGTCAACAGGATAAAGAGGCCACACTAAAACCCTCCAATACTCTAAAAGGGACATATCCTAACCATGCCAGGAGGTTCTGCATACACTAAATGCAGTTTCTTGGTACCAACAAGCTTATTATTATTTTTAATTATTTCTGAAAAGTAATCTCTCTAAATTGATTCTCTAACTCAGATCTTTATTTTTTCATTCTGCAAGCAGAACATTTAACAAATGATACTGATTGAATATATATTCATTATGTTCACCTTAACAAACCAACAAAAAAGAGAGGTAAATAAGGATTCTAATGGTTTAAAGGCATTTACCCAGAGACTATGTGTATACACACACACACACACACACACACACACACACACACACAGACACAGTTTGCTAAAGGAAACACATATACATCCTGAATGCCTTAATTTAGCCATGAAAATGAGAATGCATGCTTCCTCAGTCCATTCATATAGGATGTAACATGTTAAAATATCTAATCTACAGTTGTGAGATTTTAATAAACAATGTTTGTTTTCTTACCGCCCTCCTGACTTACATTATAATCTTCAATTTGCCAATGGTATCTACAGAGTCCAAAACCCATCTTCAAAGTTTTGGAAATTATTGATATTTTATTTGATATTGGAAAACAAATAAATGCTTTCGACTACCTACATATTATCATACTTCTTAAGTCTGAATAAATCTGCATTTTCCTGCTTAGGTTGATGGGTTTAACAAATGTGAAATGAAAAACCTTTGAAAGAAAATGGGTGAATCTGGGTTACACATGAGTTGCTGATAACTGAAAATTGACACAGAAGAAAATTGGATATTGTCCTACTTATATGACTATTAAATAGAATCTGTCTCTCACATACATATTTGCATTATTCCTGATGGGTACTGGTTGGCTGCTTCTTGAACCATATAGAAAAAAAATGCTGTAAAATGTACCTCTGGGGAAGTCTATATAGCTGACTCTAGTAGCTATGGTTTGAACACGTGCGGTGGCTGCATCTATCTTAGAGCATACGCTCTTCAAGTCTTCCTGGTGTGAAGTATATGTAAAATATCCTATGCCTAAGTCAGGTGCAGTAAAAAGCATTATTTTTCTCAGAGCCCCTTAGAAATAAAAACATGGGCCTAGGATTTAAGGTGGCGTGGGAACTAGTTTGCCATAGTGTCTTGTCTGATAACTAAGAATTTTACATTTCCGTTAAACCTTATTCAAAATGTGGATAATATAATCAGTATATGAGTTACATGAGCATGCAATAGAGAAGACTAAAATTCTCCAAAAATAACAAGTTTGTGTTGAGATAAAAGAGAAAGGGAACTAGCACTCAGTGGATCCCTATGAGAAGTTAGGCAAGAGGGCTGTGTGACTCACACGTTTTCCCATATTATGCCACAACCAACTAATAGGGTTGCATTACCTCATTTTAAAACTTCAAAAACGGAGGTACAGAAAAGTTCAGTACCACACCAATGGTCACACAGCTACTAGGTGTCTGACTTCAGACACATACATCCATATTACTGAGCATTCACTGTGTCGTGCTAACCTGGATTCCACGTCTGCAAAGATCACAGGAAAAATTACATAATTCTTGTGATCTGTCAAAGTGGTTGGGGCAACCTCTAAGTTGCTTTAGAGTGCCAACCATTTACAACTCAAATATTTTAAGAAGATTTGATTTTGTTTTACTATACTTGCCATGTCTCTCACTATGCTGAGATATCAGTTAAACTAGCCTTCCAGCCTGGGTAAAAACATTTCTCTGGGTAACCCAGCTGACAAAGTTGACGAGGTTAAGGTACCAAAATTACACCATTACATACATCACTGTTCTTTTACTGTCCCAGCTAAGCTATTATTTCAATAGCAGTTATGAAAGAAGGGCTAGTCCTCTGGATATGCTCATATAGCTCACTAACAGAATAGTCTGTATTTTATATGAGGAAATAAGAAAAGTGGGCCAGTTTAGTGAGTGTAAATAGTCCATAAAGATATCCAAATATATATATATATATATATATATATATATATATATATATATATATATATATATATACACACGAATGTAGGTGAAATCATGCTTAACTGCAACTTGGACATTTACTGTTGCAAACTGATAACGATGTTTCACAGTATGTTAACACTAAAATATACTTCCAGTGGATATATCTGAGCTACGCAAACAGTTAGAAAAAACACTTTATTCTAGATTTCAGCTGAAGCTTATTTGCTATTTTATAATATTTACTTGTCTCTTCTTCGTCCTCGCCCAAATTTCTTTTGCAAATGATAGAAAGCCACACTGAATTAATGAGAGCACTCGCTATTTTTTCTCATTTGGTTCACATTTAGTTGGAGAAAGTAAAAAGATTTCTGTTGAAAAGAATCAGTACCACTTCTTCAATTAGGTCAGGGCTTCCTGCCATTTAAAATTGACAGAAAAAGCAAAATGTACCAGACTGCAACACTAGAAATAGAGCTATTAGGCCTCCCCAGGATCCCTGGTCCTAGCTTTGACCTCAAATTCCTTCTGCCCAGAAATAGTGACCAGAGGGCCTTTGAGAATGGCCTCATAAGACAGAAGGGAAACAGCAGATGCCTCTCAAATACTAAGCCCAACACTACGTTGCAGCTGAATGTACTAGATCATTAAAATAAAGAATCCTGTCCTGAATAAATATTTTTTTCCAAACATTCAGAGGAAGGCTTTTTGTGACTGGCATGCAGATAGTAAGGAACTAAAGTAATGTAGAAATGTGGGTAAGAGAATGAGCCTTGAAGTCAGAAGACCTGGGTTTGCATTCTGTCATGAAACTGATTTAGCTACGTGACCTTGGGTAAGTTTCTTGCTCTCTGTAAGCCATTAATTTATTGAATGATTTGTAAAACAGGGATATTAAGACTATCTCTCACAGACATGTTTTGAGAATTAAATTGCATGATTTATGCAACTTGGTTAGCACGTTACTTGGCACCAGGTAAACCCTTTAAGAATATTAAACATCATGGTTATGATAATTTCAAAACTTACTTCAGTCAGATGCATACATACTTTGAAGAGATTTAGTTCCCTGAGTAAAAATAAAAATAAATAAAAATGTCAATGATGTAACAGGATAATATAAATTACTTCCTTGCAAATAATTTCTTGTATTTTATTCCTTGGTGTTATGTTAGTCTCAATTTGTAGAATTGAGTAAAAAGAGCTGTGCCAATTTAATCTAGAAAAAATAAAACCACACTTTTAGAACTATCAGTCTTTGTTGAATCAAAACAAAACAATAGAACTGCATTATAGTCAGGTAAGAAAATGTGTTTTGAACTGAGGGTTTCAAAACCATACTAGAGTGAGTTTTATTCTCAGAACTGATTAATAAATAAGTGAATTAATGGGTACACAAATAAATAAAAATTGGGTAATGTGACATAAGGAAACTATGATGTTCCTTTAATGAATACTTTAGGAATACATTAACATTTGAACAGAGTAGGCAACTACTGCCCAGAAACAGGGGTATTCCAAGATGGTCTTCAAATCTGGCTTCCTTTTAAGATTTATTTCTAAAATAATTTTCTAGTAGCACTTCCTTTTCAAAACTCAGAAGATAACCAAGGCCAGCTCTGAACGTGGTCTTTCATTTTATATTCCTGTCATATCATTCACCTGTTTTAAGTTTTAAACCTGTAAGCTGTTTGCACTGCAGCACAAATCAAGAAACACTTGTAGAATCAAAGACCCTTGAGTGGTATGGACTGGCCATTTAAGTTTTTCCTTCCCTTAGCTAAGCTCCGCCCCTATTAGACATGTCTCCCCTGCTAAAGGTCCTCTGGGGGGAAATGGTTAGGGAGCTCACCAAAGTTCAGACCTTAGTTACCTACCAGAAGCATGACTTGGAGGCACCGTATCTTTTCAGCTCCTCCTACCTAGTCAGAGCGAAAGTGCTGAAGGGACAGCTCCCAGGTCTTGAGGTCATTTTAGTGAGCTATCCCAGGAAGACNGAAACTTTCTACTCTTATCTGTTCCTGGTGTATATAAATCATCTACCTGTTCGACGACAATAATTTCCTAAGATAAATTAGAGCCTTGAGATGATGCTCATGTTATAAAGGCCGAATGTTGAGTAAACAGCTACAGATGATTTTTTGGTGCAGTTACTTTTAACCTTCATTTGTTTCTGTTTCCCATCTTGATTCTAGAACCAATGTTTAACACTTTTTAAAAAAGTGTTTTCTAGAGATGTTTCCTTTGTTCAGGTAAAACCTGAATTCTTTATTTGAAAAATAACGTAGTGTTTTTGAGATGAGAATCTCATTGCTAATAGTCACGGACTCTGCCATTTTGGAAAACTTGAGGACACAGAGTGGATGCCACAGTCCTCTAAGGCTGTCATACGAGTATCATTATTCTCATGTAACTAAAAAGCTCTAATTGGAACAAGAAGTATCTTGCCTTGAAGCTACTGCAGGTTATAGAATTCTGATCCAGACTTACATAGATCAAAAGAAACCCATTCCTCCAACACAGCAATCATGCTCTTCTCTAAAGGTTAGCCCTCTCTCAATAGAAACTGCCCATGATGTAAGAAGGGAAGGAGGGAAATTCTCAGTGGAAATGAGACAAATGTCGGCCACAATAAAATTTACCCGTTTTTCCTGGGAGATGTTTTTATCATCTGAGTTCTTAGAATCCAAAGAAACAAAGGCTCAGGGACTACTTAGGCATCTTGACATATGAGTCTCTACCCTCTATCCATCTTTAATAGCTAAACACATACAAAATTAAGTAGCTTGACATACCAACTGGGGAAAGTTGCCAAGTTCGCTGAAGAATTAAGGGATGGAAATGAAGGACGGAGTGAAAACATGGTCCAAGACAGACTGGCAGGGAGTCTACATTGATATTGATGCAGGGAGCCCAGAATAGTTTCAATTTCCAAGCAGAACCATTTCAAAGTGGAATTTAAAGGTATACATTATGATGATAACTAATGTGAGTCCATTTATTATAGTGTCCATATAGCTGGCTGTCTCTGTGAACTAATAGACACAAAGTAGCTTAAAGTAGGCAGTGAATGAGAAACCTCCCTCATAAGTTACAAGTCCATGGAACGGGGTGCAGTGACTATTACCCTGAGCTCCTCAGTAAGCATTTCCAGTGAAAATATGGCCAATGCCATATTCAATAAATCCTCGTGATGGGCATTTCTAATAAAACACCACTTACAATTCTTCACTTGATTCCCTCTTCACTTTTTCTTTTACACTTTTACAATTCATTGTTCACACAGTGTCAACTATCTTCTTAAACTGCAAGTGACATAATTTCACTTCATTACCCAAAGGATTCTTTTTGTATTAGAATAAAGGTCAACAGCTTAGTGAAATGCAGAGCTCTTTAGGGGTGGCCCTGCTTGCCTCTAGGCCAGCGGTTCTCAACCCTCCTAATGCCACGATCCCTTAATACAGTTCCTCATGTTGTGGTGACCCCCAACCATAAAATTATTTTCGTTGCTACTCTATAACTGTAATTTTGCTACTGTTATGAATNTTTTTTTTTTGGTTTTAACATGATTCATTTGCTTTCAGATGAAAAGACTATGTAGAGAAAATACTTGAAAGATTATCATTAGCTTATAGCGGGTAGAAGTTTCCTCTTAGTAGGTTTATGATCACAGCTGGGATAACCTACTCTTGCAAGAGAAAGGGACCCACCCTCTTCTTTATTATGACAAAAGTCTGTTTTTATAAAAATAACAACACTGTGCAGAAGGCAGGGATATATTGTTCCAAACGTCTTCAGAAAATACACAAATGATGATAAGCTGAGACTTGAGACTAATGTAAGAAGCTCTTGTATGTGCAAATTCATCATGACCTCTTTTCCAGAAACACACACACTGCATCAGAAGGCTTAGCATTAATCTTTGGAGACATACACCCTGGGTCCAATAACTAGGAAGCAAAATACATAACTTGGTTCATCCAGATGACAGAAATCAGTTTGCAGGTATTATAACACTATTGAAAAGGCTACCGTTTCAATGCCAAGAGCAATCCTGAGAAAACGAAAATAAAAGGATAACATAAAAAAAAGATATTCCGGATTTTTTTTTTAAGATGCAAAAGATAAAAAGGGATAGAATGTGTGGCATTCTAATGATTTAACATACTCTACTCAGAAACGCAAAGAGAAAAATAAGTTGGCTGTATTCATGTTTTAAATACAAAGTTAATGAAGAACCCTTTAAACAGACTTGAACTGAAATAATCAGTAGCCAGAAGATAAAAATCAAGATTGTCTGTAATTGTGGAATCCATTCTCATTCAAAATCTCTTTCTTTGAGGGCAAGGTGTACAGGGCTGCTTCTTTCTTGCAGCCACGGGGTGAAGAATGCTTCTGAGAGGCTCTTACCTAAAGCACAGTCAGGATAGAGGAATCAACTGGTTGGGGAAAGGAAGAAGGTAGAAGCCAGCAAGAATGACAGGAAAGAAAATGTCAGAGAAAAAGAGAAAATTGTAAAGCAGAGGGGTCTGTGTGATGAGGGTGTAGGCTCAGGTGCTTCTCAATGAATCTGATGCCTCTTTTCATTTTAAATCAGGACCAGACCAAGCACTTTCCGAGAAAATTCATTTTCCCAAGGTTTCTCCTTACTGTGATTAATAATAAGCTACAGAAACCTGAATTTTCTCCAGCCTCCTAAAAAATGAAATGACACTCCCCTCGAACTGTACCCATCTGGTTGCAGTTCAGCTGCCATCACAGGGGCTCCCCCTGCGCTCCGGAACAGGGAGAAGCACAACTCAAACAGATTCAACACTTCATTCTGAAGGAAGATTTCGGGTTATTAGTGACAAGTGATGGCCTTCCGGTGACATCTTTCCCTTCGATTTTACCCCATCACACACACAGGCTACAATTTACTGATGAGATGACAAAATCCCAGGGTGATGTCAGACAGTTTACCTTCCTCGTGTCCATAGAATCATTCTCATGCATCTAGCCTACAAAAGGCATTTTGTTCTATAAACAATTTTATTTCACTCCTTGGAAAGCAATTAGGGAAAAACCATTTTGAAATGGAACTCAACCAGGATAGTGCCAAAGGAAAGAGATCTTGGTTAAGCCACATTGAAAAGAAAAACAAAGAAAAAAAATACAGAATTTTTCAACCTCTCCCTCCATGCCGCTAATGGTATTTCCTGAAATTACTGTTAAAATTTCTAAATTCTGCCTTAAGTTTAAC
>NW_017731766.1:7948-21298 GCF_001890085.2 Hipposideros armiger | reverse complement strand
GTGGAAATTTTGCTACCTTAAGCTCAGGATTTGTGAAGATGTTGGGAGGAGAAAGAGGATAAACAGAGAGCAAAAATCAGAATCTCTTTAAGGATATCTGCATGATTATAGTGCCTGGTGAGAAGGTCATTTAAGAGGGTCATGAGGTGAGCACTCTTGGTCAGGGTACATGCCTTGGAATATTATGACAGTGAGTGTTAGAAAATCTCAGAGGGAGGTGGCTAGTAGAAAATAATGAAGCAATGGAAGATGATGAACTCGTATGGTGACTATACTTAGGGACAAAGATAAAGATTACAGAAATAGACTTTTAAAATGTGGTTATAACCACCGATGTGGCCTGCTTTCCATTTATGCCTAATCCCTACATGGCACAGTAACAATTATGGTCTAGCAATAAATGTATGCAAATTTAAACATGTTTTATGTTCTACTTGAATGGCACAGTAATCTTTATAAATAGATTTTTGTCCTTTATAGTTTGCTGCTTATACAGCATAGTAATCTACTAGAAATCTAAAAACGGCAGTGGAAAATAGCACATGTATTTGGCAAGTGGATAGCTCACTTCTTCAGAGCACTTTGTCATGCTAGATAAAACAGATCGGTTGCTCCTAAAACATCTGGTACACTGATATTTGTAAAGCTAGCTACCTCGGGGAATTACCTTAAAGCGAAGAAATTACACCTTCCCTACACTCAAGAAATTGGTAATAGTGATAAAGGAGTCCAGGAGGGTTGCCCCATGCTGTCAACCACTTTCAAGTGCAGACAGGGATTTGTACATTTCCCGAAGGAGCGTGCATTAAACGGTAGGTCCCTGCTACAAAAATAAAAATGGAAGACTGGACGAAATTTTAATTCCGTAGATGTCACTCAGATCCTTCAGATATTCATCAGAAATCTTACAGTTTACAAGAACTGAAAGTCAGCCTTGGAAACAAAATGGTGTTGAGTCAACCAACTGGGAAAAAGAAAAAAAAGGGGGGATCTGACTATTTCACGACTTACGTAGAAAGAAAAATGTAGATATTAATTCTCCTTGATCACACAATTTAAGGTGTTTTTAATTGCAAGAAATTAATCTGTAAATAAGAAGAAGTAAAATTATTTCCAATAAGGGTCATACCTGGTTCACAAGGAATTTGGGATGAAAATATACCCAGTTCTCTATTATCTTTTGCCTTTCCTTTTGTATTTTTTTCATGACAATAAGTGCATGCTTTGCTATATCAAAGCAAATCTAAGTGATGGCTCCTTTCCTTGATTGAGAAAGGAAAATGCTGAGAAAGGACAAAAATGAGCTCAGTTAGTAAGATAAATTCTAGCTTTTGTGAATAGATAGTGTATATTTTCTTTTTATTATTGATTTTAATTGAACAGTCAGTCCTGACATTCTAATAGTGTGAGCTCTTGATGGAGTCTTAAGAAATAACAGGTGTTTAAACTAAGAAAAACACTCAACCAAGTAAAAAAAAAAAATATATATATATATATATATATATTTATATATATATAATGTATAAATATATATACACACACACACATATATATATATATATATATATATATATATATATATATATATATATATATATATATATATATGGAAAGAGAGTGTGCTATAAATAAAATGACTGCTGGAATGCTGGAAGGGGTGAGCACAGTGATCCCAATAAGAAGTGGATGGTTAAATACAGCTGAGAGTGACTGCTGACAACTGTTTCTCTCAAGCTACACAGTTGCTACAGAATGTTAAAACTGAGGTTGGAAGTGAATTCCAAAAACACAACTCTATTTTCTGTGTCCAAAACTATATCCTCCATTTTGAAGTTTTTAAAGGGTCAACACCAGACAATTCTCTCAAGGGGCTCATTTAAGTACTTTGGAGCCAAGAAAATTGTTTGCAAAAGCAAACAGGCAAACAAACAAAAACAAGCCAAAAAATATGTTGGATTGGCTGCTGGAGGCACCATCCCCACCTCAAAATTATTTTACATTGAGGTACGCATTATGTGTACTGTATAACATGACCTCCTTGAGAGAAATTTATTGAGAGTATTAACTGTTTACAAGTGAATTGCTAAGGGATAAAACTNGCCACATTGAAAAGAAAAACAAAGAAAAAAAATACAGAATTTTTCAACCTCTCCCTCCATGCCGCTAATGGTATTTCCTGAAATTACTGTTAAAATTTCTAAATTCTGCCTTAAGTTTAACGTCAATAAAAAATGTGTAAGATGATGAATACCTCTCAAAGATTTTATCATCAAACCATGTAGATAAAGGCGGCCAAGAAAATGAGATGAATGTGTGTATTCATCATGTGACAAACCCAGATGGATGGGAAGAAAAGTAGATAAGTAAACAGGTAGGTAGGAATATAGGTAGAAGAATGGACTTTATTTATCCCTACTAGATGCTTAACAGGTATTTAGTTAACATTCTCTTCTTTTTCCTTTAAGTATTATAGATTTGGGGGGTTTTGTTTAGTTTTTAGAATTTACTTAATTGAAAGTATCAGTTAAATAAGTATTTGTAACTGGAATGTAACTGAGATTTCCACTTGAAATATTTTAGCAGTAACATATCATTTAACAAACAATCTATGCCTCAAGGCCAATTTTCTCCTTATTTTCATAACTTTCCAACTTTTAGATTTTTTATGCCTGTCTAAGACTGTTAGATGTCCTTTAGCCCAATTATGGCAAGAGACCTCAGCTTTAAGATATAAACATCTCCAGCTAAGTAAGGTGACTGGGTTGGATCTGTACACATCTGGCAAGGTACTGTGGACTCCCTGGGAGTTAGCTTAGGATCTTGGCTTTTGTTTCTTTATATTGACATAATAAGAGAAGGTAGAAAATTAAGTGTTGGGGTCAGGAGCGGGGAGAGTGAACTAAATGTGAAATTTTGTGCGAATTTTCAAGTTTAAGTAACTAGGATATAGGGAAAGCAGTATAATATAATCTTTTTTAAAAACTCAGTTTTGGGGCCAGCCGAGTGGCGCATAGGTTAAGAACTGGCTTGGGACGCCAGAGGGCCCTGGTTCGNTGATTTCTTAAAGAAAACACTAATCCTGAACTATGGTTTAATAAACCATAAATTAAGGACATTGGATCGTATCTTTTTCAAGGTATTTTTTACTTCTAAGACGAGAAATGACAAAAATTCAATTAATTAGAGGTTTGAATAGACAAATTATAAAAACAGGTTCATAAACCTTAAAGCGAATGGAAATTGTACATTGATGTAAAATTATAATTATCCTAAGAATCAAGTTTTATCTATTTTTCTCACCTTAACATCTTGAAAGAACATCAAAAAAGCAAAACACAGATTTATATTATATGAAGTGGATAAAGGCAGGGATGTTGGTAGGTGAAATCTTAGGCTTATGCTACATGTTAAATTAAATGAAAATAAAACAATTATTTTGGTAGCTCAGAATTATTTGGTAGCTTATAAATACCTACATATATCTAGATCTAGATCCAGATATATGAAGAAGTTTCCTGGATTTTTTGTTTACAGTATGCATTACCATTCTTGCTTGCCCAGAAAAAAAAAAAAAGCAAAACAAAAACATGCATTATAGCATTGTGTACATGCTGAGAATTACAAATGTAAAAAGACAGATCTAATTTTCTGTAATTTTCCTTCCATAGTTAGAAATATTAGAATAAAGAGCTTATCACCTATGAGAACAAATATGAGAAAATGTCCAGAACTAAAATACGATATATTTTTCTTTTAGTTTACCAGAAGGAAATTTCAAATTAAGATTCAATAGAAAGAAAGAAAGGAAGGAGAGTCTGGGGAAGGCTTTATTTGGAAAAAAAGGTTTGAGTAGAAATGTGTAATTTAGATCTCACTTCCCTTATGCTTTCTGCAGCTATGGACAACCTTCACTACAAGATGAACTTAAAGACAATACCACTGTCTTCACCAGGATTTTGGACCGGCTCCTGGATGGTTATGACAATCGCCTTAGGCCAGGATTGGGAGGTCGGTTGTATGATTATTTTTATTTTAGAGAACAATATTAAACTCATTATTAAACCCTGGGTTTCCCTCTAAATAAATGGTAAAATAATAAGAATAGCAGCATTTATTTTAATGACTAATCCTATTTTTAATAGATTCCTCAATGTTAATTCAGTTTACCATGGTAGTTATGGGAACATACCCATATGTAGTAAAAGGTAGATACAAACTTCTCACAATGACATGAAAGATAAGTTATACTTCAACTTGACAGGGGAAAAAATGGGGGTGATATCCTTCCTTCCAGACCAAAGAGTATATCTACTTCATTCAGCAATAGTATCTTTGCATTAAATTCAAGTAGATCCCTGAATCTATTGCTCTAAACATTTATGTCGAAATATTACTTACTGATCCACTATGGTGCATTAGATTACCACCACCACTGAGATACATGGTAAATGAGATAGATAATAGTCTTTTTGTTTTAAACCATGCATTTGTAGTAAAAATGTATTTCCTTTTTGTACTGGTAGAGTTAATTGGTTATACTAATAAAGTTTAATAACCAATTAAAATTAAGTGCTTATACTAATAAAATTTTACTTAGGAAGAAGATAGCACTTAATACAATATTTATAACAATAAGAGTAAATGGTGTTAGACATTACATACTTACTTGAATAACTCTTGAATAAGACAATCAACCTATCTTATTTAGTTAAACAAAGACTAATGAGGCCAAACCAAAATATTGTTCTCAGAGTAAAACAAGTGAAGCAAGGAAATAAATTATCGTTCAAAGTCACACAGGAAACCAAGGTCAGGATCTAGGATTCCCAACTATAGCTTACGCTGCACCTTCTCCGAAGCATCTGTAGACACTATTTAATAGCAATATTTAAATTACAATTAAATGGCAATGTTAGGAAAGTCATCTCTTCTTCATTTAGACAATAAAGATACGCAAACAATAAGAAGTTTAAGAATTCAAACTTGGCTTTTAAAATTGAATGGTAGCATGGATTTAGAGTTAATTTTTTTTAATACTTTGGGTAGTATAATCACATGATGCGAACCACAGATCTCTTTAGGGGCTGCAGAACACCATTAGTGTCTCAGGGGTTTCAGGGGAACGGCTCTGTCAAAGAAACGGCTCAAATACCTGTCAAAGGTCTTGCCAGGTGTCCTTTCTTATCAATTATAAACATTCATTCTAGGACATGCTATATAAATTCCTTCAGGTTTTTATTCCACCTCATTTTTCCTTTACTATGTTGTTAGGAAAAGACTTAAGGAACAAAATGTGTTGGTCACAGAATGGAGTGCATAATTGTATATGTGATGTATTAATATGATGGCTCTGTGTATTTAAACATCTGAATTGGCTTCAGAAAAACTGTTCTTGATTCATAAAATCTGAAATAAATTGGAAAGACTGCAGGTATGGGAGGAGTGTAGAAAAAGAAGACACAGGACAGTGATATAACTTTTAAAAAGCAAGACTTTCTAAAGTACTAAGGGGCATGCATCTGATTTCCGAACTTATTCTCTACACTATGATATCAATCCTTACAAAATCACCAGAATTTTATAACACACCTAGAAAAACTTGCCTTTATTCTAAGTTTAAGAATTCCCATTTAATACTTTAACATGTGAATATGAGTACCCTCGGAAAGCTTTGTGCGTAGTTTTCCATTTGATAAAGAATTTTACACATACTCACACACACCTTCTTTAATGGTCAACGGTGCAGCTATATTGTTCTTTGGAGTGCANAAAAAAGAGTCCCTTATTCATGCAAAGCAAAGCACTCCAGCTTCCATCTGTTTGGGATGAAACATTTTCTAGCAGCAACCTGGCAGAATTCAAGAGGGCTTAAAAGATATGTGTGGGCATGTCTGTGTGCATTGATGTGAGTGCGGTATGTGTGTGAGGGAGACAGGAGCACATGGCTTGACTGTGAAGTGTGTCCTTTAGCCTCACAGAAGCATTAGTGAGCATATTTAACAAGGCAATCACAGGCAGAAAATACAAGCACGACTTCGACATTCAACAGTGTGTTTCCTATTTTTTTTTTAAATAAGTACACTTGCTTCTGAAATCAAGGTACATGCAGAATGCAAAGATGAATTCAGTCATCAAGCCTATTAACCTACCCCAGCCCAGCCCCTAAACATGCTCTCTCTGTTACAGACACCAGCTTCGAAATTTCAATGCACAGTTCAGTTGCGGGAACTTGAATCAGAAAGGTCAAATTTTTCAGATAATAAAAAACAAACAATCAAAAAAACAAAACGAGAGTAATGTAAACTATATTGGAAGTATAAAGCCTAGAGAAAAAAAACAACTCACAGTTTTTATGTTGAACAATACTGTCACTTGAAAGCATTGCAACTTGTATTCTTTTACAGGAGAAATTAAGACACTGGTATATTTATTTCTCAATGGAAAAATGGAAGGGAAAGTGGAGAATCGATGGTCCAGGTTTCCATTGCTTCCAATGAGGTGTCATATCCCAGTGAGGTCATTTCCTGACTTCAAAGCATTCATCTGAACTGCCTCAGTCAGCCCTAGTGGTTATAACCTGATGTTTCTTACACGAGGCATTGATCTCTACTTGCTCTACTTTTCAGCTGCACCAGCCCGCGATGAAGAGAAGCCTGGGTCTCTCTGACTATCTTTGGGCCTGGACCCTGCTTCTGAGCACACTGACTGGAAGAAGGTGGGGACACTTTATTTTAAATCTGCATGAGAATTTCTGTAACTTTTCACTTATCCTTTCAGGGGGAAGAAAATTGCCCTTGGATGAATTCATGACTAAGGGAATTCAAAAAACTTAACTGCAATAAAATTCCAGCTAAGAATAAAGAAGAGCAGTATGGAAAAATAATCATCTTATTTGTATGCTAGTTAGAATACACTTAACACGCTTTTGTTGAGGGATATATTAATGTTTAATATATCAACATTTAAGTCTTAAATTGAACTTTTCACCGTTCAGTCGTAACTAAACAAAACCTGCGGTTTCCTAAATTCACAGAAAAGTTACCCCAAATAATGTCTGCATACTATGTGAGTCGCTTTTTCAACCAGAAAAAATTTAGCCAATTGTAAAAATCATAGAGTATCTTGTGACTCTATGGAAGTGAAAAGTTTAAAATAATATTTGTAATTTGAAAGTCATTAAGTCTCTAAAATGCATGTACACATTATGTTTTGAAAACATTATTTATATAATCAGTAGAGGTAAAAACATGCCAGAGAAATGTTTAAGAATATTATATAAAATTGAACCTCTGTATTTAAGCATAACTACTATGGAGACAAGTTATAAGAGAAATTTAATAATATGCTTAACTGTATTCAAAATATCTGCTAATGATCCAATCAAGCATATAAACATATTAGAGTAGCAACAATATAAATGACCAAGTAGTTCAGATTCTTCTTTATCAGTCTGTATATTTCTTGTGTAGTCTCTCCTGTGGCCCATAAGCGAGCCTTAGACATAATGTAAAAACCTAAGATTCGTCCAAATGTAATAGAAAGCGAACCCTTATGATTTAAGGCAGAGAGATGGGATAGCCTGGGAAGATACGAATTTAAGAGGATTTTTTTTTAATTGAAAAGTTGCCTGTTTTTATTTTTTGCTATTGTGGGTGACAAATAATGATTGCCAGATGAACAGGAAATGCTTTATTGCCAGATACTCTTAATCTGAGGAGTTAAATGTTTTTCACTGTTTTTGAAAAATTATATGAAGTGTTACTATTGTAATGACCTGTAGATGGAGTTAGTGCACAGTGTTTTATTATATACTGGTTCACATGGAATCAAAATCAGGTACTGTAACTGACATTTCTCTTCAAATTATATATTTAATTTAGAAAACATTACATTGGCATGGGTGTTTAATAGCAAATAAAAAATCTTTATCCTAGGGCTATTCTCTGACAATTATAATTGGGCATAGTAAATTAGAAGTAAAGATGAAGAATAACCTAATTAGAAAATCACATTAAAAAAATTACCATTACAATTGGGATAGCAAACTGGTTTTCTGGGAGGGGGAAATATCTCTTTTGGAATTTGTATTCTAATGCAAACCATTGCTGAAAACAACATGTATAAGACAAAACCAGGGAGGAAAAAGCATTTCCTGAATTTGACATAAGCTGTAAAAACAAAGGGAATGCAGGCAAGTATAACAGGTAACTCTATATTCTAAGAATCATATTAACAATCTAATTGTGCTCTGTCATGTCACCCCATCTCCTGCTCTCCCCCTTCTTGTTTTATTGCTTTCTTCCTTAAACTACTCCATCAGGCCTTCCTCACAACTTAAGGTGTACTAACATTCCTTTTTCCATCTTTATCAAGATGACCTTCCAATATCCTTGAAAGATGCATGTATGGCAGTTGGTTTTATGACAGACTTTTGATAAATAACTGCATTCATAAAACTGTTTTTGCTTTACTGCTGTCAACTACTAATGAGACATCCTAGAAGACACAAGGCTCATTGAAAATTTGATTTCAAAAACTACTAAGATGTTTAATTTTGCCGAAGGAGAGTAAACCCTCAATCTGCATGATACTGATGTTTAATTTAGGAGAAAAAAAAATTGTTCCATAGAGGTACAGTTCATGTATTTAATATCATGAATAGCTTTTAGTTTTAATAATTTTATTAAATTAAAATTTATCAGAAGAAAAAGACCATTACATTTTGCTGATAGGAAATAAATTACCTAAACAACAGTGTTTGCTTTTTAAATGATATTTGGGTTATATTTCTTGCTCCTGTCAAAAAAGTGAACCTTGGTTTCAAATGTTACTATTTGTCTAGATTGATCTGTAATATAAACACACAAGAGTGGAGCCAAAGCATATAAAATAGGAACTATGAAAGTGGTATTTTGTGGCAGTTTCTTAGTTTATACTCTACGTTCATTATTTTTACACAAGGTCAGAGCTATCACTGAAATACACCAGTAAGTGTGATCCGTCCTAAAATAGAAAAGCCTTCTCTCACAGGATTTTGGAGGTGTCATCCTAATCATTATATAAAATATGATTCAAGGAGCATAGATAATAATGTGATTGATGTAAGAAATACACACTACTTGAAGTGCAGTCACTGTGTGGTTGAAACTCAAAGACCAGTAATGGTAAGGGGTAAAAACTGCACCTTCAACTAGAAAGATAAGTAGAAACAATTACTCCAATTACAGAAGAATNAATTTAGTTAGACTGATATTAAAACACACCCTCCTTCCCTAAGTGTATAATTATTCGTGGGTGGAGAGCCACCAGGGAGGAAAACAGAAGACGAAAAAAAAAAAAAAAAGCAGAAGACGATTTGATCCTGACTTCTAAAAATCTTTTTGTTCATTTTTTTTTCTCCTCCCTCTCTCCCATTTTCCTAATCCCGAGAATGATGGAGTTCGAGGCAAGGGAATGATTCTGGAAATGGAGATATGACTCTCAAACCCAGAAATGATCTGGGTGATTTATTTCAAGTTCAATACTCGTGGTCCTAGGAACCCAGCAGAATTCATATTTTAAAAGCCTGTGTTTTCTCCATCGTGACATAAACAGCCAAATACTTGCCTCCAAAGGTTAAAAACTCCATCCGGAGTACGTTCCCACTGTCCTCTAAGCTACAGGCTAAGGTAGGGTGGGAAGCGCTCCCAACCTGGGAACGTGCGAGACTCTTAAACCCTGTGGCCACTTCCTTACTGGCCAGAACTCGTCCCTGCCATTCCTCATCATTCGTGACTCTGCAAGACGCGGGGACTCAGACATGTGTGTGGGAGTGCATGTGAGAGAGACAGGCGGGAGGAGAGCACGCTCTCCACATGTGCAGCCTGCGTCTCCCCGTTCCACAGCGTTCGTTTATTCATATGCGTGCAGGGGCTAAATATTTGATCAAAGGAGGAACAGTTCTTCTGGTCAGTCTTGTTTTTAATGGGTGCACCTTAAAACGGCATGCTCATAAACTGAAAGTGTGAAAAAATTCTGGGTGTAGGTCCTGGGTCCCTAACCCTTTCTACCCTTCCCTCCCCCGCTGGTACTCCCCTCCAAAAAGGAAAGCTCGCAGCAGATTGTGCAAGGATTTGAGTCTGCAGCTAGCGAGAAGGGGATTAGGGCCAGAGCAGTGCAAGTTAAATTGTGCTGCATATAAAAAATGGGCGGATTGGTCTCCAGATCCAGAGGCTGGTACCACCTTCCTTTCTAAAATAAAATCTCTCTGGCATGAAGTCACCGCCTATTTCACATCCGGTTTGCCCTGGGACGTATTACTACTGTCTTGGTAAAGAGAAATCTTCTGTTGTATAGCTGCAGATTGGATATTGGGAAGC
Organism: Hipposideros armiger; assembly: GCF_001890085.2. Taxonomy (NCBI): domain Eukaryota; kingdom Metazoa; phylum Chordata; class Mammalia; order Chiroptera; family Hipposideridae; genus Hipposideros; species Hipposideros armiger. The sequence goes on along the minus strand of NW_017731766.1, from coordinate 10,940 downwards.
AAATTTGGGTGTGAAACCTTCGGCAAAGGAGCACGCAGAGTCCATGATGGCTCAGACCCAGTGAGTGCGAGGCAGAGCGAGGACGCCCCTCCGCGCCCGGCGCGCCTGGACTCGCGGACTCGCGCTGGCTCCAGGCTCTCGACGATTTTCTCTCGCAGACTTTTCCCGGGTCTTGAGCGATCCTGTGCCCAGAGGGGGCCCAAGGTAAGCGCGGCTTCGGACCGCAACACAGAGCTTTGAACGTGGCTTTTCCTAGCTGGAGAGACAGGAAGGCTATAGAAACGGGAAAGAGGGAACAGGGCAAGAGCCTGATCCCACAGCAGGTAGAAACAACGAATGCTTTTCCTTCAGGCTGAAAACCGCAGCGATATAGGAGCATTCTTACTATTTTTTTCCCTTGCCTCTCTTGTCTTTCCCCCATTCTTAGGCAGATTTGAATTCATTCCGCGGGGTGGGTGGTGACCTGTTGTTTTGGTCTTTTTCGCCCCCAGGAGGGAGCTGGGATGAGGTTGGGAGGGGCGTTGGTGGGCATCATCTAAAGTTAAGAACGCTGGGACAGAAAACCTGTGTCAATGTTCCATCCTAGGGGAAGACACGCTCTCCTTCTGGCTGCAAAAATGCCTCTTTTCTCCTTTCCAGTGGACACTGCCGAAATGCCCTCTGGTGTAGGGGTCTCTCCTATTCTGAACATGAAAAACTCCACTTACCATTTGATATGGGTGACATGGGATATGGGTATTCGGAGTGTGTGTGTGTTTGGTGGGGGAGGTGGAAGGTGGAAAGGGGTAAGGAGGCAGCTTAGCGTTTCTTTTAAACTATTATGTTTGTATTTGCAAGAAACTTTCTTACTCAACAACTCAAGTGCCATGAGAGGTTTGTTTTTCTCTTTTCAAAATGTCAGAAGACAAAAAGCTATGGTACCTTGCCATGGGGTTTTGTTTTGTTTCTTTTACCCCTTCAGGAACTAGTTTTTTTTAAATAAATTTNTTTTTTTAATCTCACCTCTCAACAAATTGTTTCCTTTTATGCAAGAAACACCTTTTCTATTTTTTTGGTGAATGAATGTATTTTCTGAAAATGTCTGTGTTTCAATGTCACCAAACTACAACAAATATGTTTGCCTCAGAGACCAATAAAATAAAATCACATTGAACTTGAAATGGAATCTATTAAATGAACTTTTCTGTGCCATAATATGTTCTTCTTATCCTAAAATTGAAGGTACTTATATGGGTTGTCAGATTTTTCCAGGGAGTAATTTGGATAATTTGGTTATGATTTAGTGTCGAAAAGCAATAATTTAAAAATACACCCTTGAGTCCTTAAAGAGTTAATAAAGTTTGCTATAGCACAGTATAGGCTTGCCAAGAATGGCCTAAATACCTGGAGGATTTGGCTAGCTGTAAGAGAACAAGGAAGCTTAAACCACACCCACGTGCTAACGCATTTTTATTACACTGTGAAATGGCTTGCTATCACTTAGGAAAGTGTATCCATTCTTGGAGAATCCATTAAGCAGCAGCTGACTTCTCCGTAAAGTCTCTGTCTCCCAAAGTAGCATAGTTAGGCTCCGCTCTCCATTGAAAAAATATTAACTGTGAAATTTCATGTGTAAGCAATAAATTATCAGGACTACACAGTAGACCAATTTTAGAAACAGCTAATCAAAGCCAATACATTTCTCATTTGGGTGTGAGTATGTGGTGATGAGATCTAATAAGGGCTGTTGATAGACATTCACTGTCTCAATTTCTTGCTTCATCAGAGCGTGTCACTGAAGTGAAGACTGACATCTTCGTCACCAGCTTCGGACCCGTTTCAGACCATGATATGGTAAGTGACACTGCATTTTTGGTGTTCTTGGGGTATTTTCTAAATTTACTTTTTAAAGAAAAATACAAACTATTCAGGGAGCCACTTGAAGTTGCTTGGCTATATCTCTGTGTCTCCCTGTGTGCATAATATATAATATGTAATATTTACATACTATTTATAGAATAGAAAATACTCATTTACTGTCCAGGCCAGGCTATTTATGGCCTTCAACCACTGCGATCTTCTTTTTTCTCATCCCTGAAATGATTGCTTTGCCTCGGCTTATGTTCTGCAAGCCAAATAGTGAGAGTTATCTTCCATTTTAGGTAGGAGGAGATGTTGACTCAAGGATGCTAGGTTTCTGGATAGTTAGTGCCGTTACAGAATAGCCATAAACATCATGTTTTCTGAATTATTTTTGGCTTTAAAGGGGAAATGCGTATAAAATCTGAGGGAATACTTGCCCAGAATTAGACAAATAGTTAAAATACACCAGTGGGAAACATTAAGCTTCGCTGCAAAAGGCACTCATTAAATTACTACCAAAAATGTGAATAAAATGAATACATACCTGTTCTTTCTTTTCCCAATCCAAATAAATTAACATGAATTGATCTATCTTCCATCTAATGGGAATTGGTACATCAGTGGAGCTCTGCAGATATTATATAATATTTCTGAAGTCACAGCAGCCAAGCTCCTATATAAATAATAATAAAAAACGCATAACGAGGCCAGGAAGACACATCATTATGAATGCTTCAAAGATATATTAATTGAATATTATTTTTGAAGTGCCATTTTGTTGACACCATCTTAATGTAGTCAGTCCTGTGATTTCACAGGAGCTCAGATGATTCACAATAAAAGTTAAAGAAAGTATCAACTTAGACCAGCATTTCCCAAAGTATGGAAATTCACAGTGCACCCCCCTTGGAAGGGTAAAAGCTCTGATACGCCCTCAGGTAAGGAAATCTGTTTAACTACATGGGATCTAGTGTTTTCCAATCCTATTTGTCTAAAATCCTTTTCCTTCTTGCAATACCAGTTGGTATTATATAGAACTAGCAATCTATGAGTCAAACATTGGGAAATGCTGACTTGGGATCATTAGATATTTTAGATCTTAAGACAGATTATAAAATATACCAACTATACAAATTAGGGTCAGAAAAGA
>NW_017731766.1:4679-5703 GCF_001890085.2 Hipposideros armiger | reverse complement strand
AGGCTATCAAAATTAGAAGGCAGAAATGACAAAGTGATTTTTCAAGACAGGGAAAGCTTTGTAGCTTTTTAAGTGAGAACTAACACAATATCTCACTTTTAATAATAACCATAACAACACTCAACATTACCGAATGCTACAATATGTGAGGTACCACAGTAAGGGTTTTATAGATCGCATTTCATCTAATCTTCCTGTCAAGTGTTTGAGCTAAGTGTTCTTATTATCCACACTTTCCAGAGGAGGAAAGTGACCCAGCTAGGTTAGCAACTTGAACTCAGGCTTTCTGTCCCTAGAGACGCCACAGCTCCCTAAGCATCTGACTTCATCTGGAACAGAAAACAAAATTAGGACAACTCCTTAACTTTATTTTAAAAACCATTAATTAGCAATCAAACAGCACATTCCCAGGGCAGTAGGTTCTGACAGAAATATCCAGGTGGCACAATCATAGCGCCCTGTTTTCCGCAGTGCTGAGAATGTAGGATGGCCAAGCACAGGCAGATGGCAATCATGGTGTGAGCTGGAACGTTTCAATACGATATTGATTTAGGAACATTGCATATGCTTTGTCCCAGTCTTTAAAGTGAGCCTAGCTTTCTCCTGGAGCCTACTCTCTTGAACAGGGTAACTCGGAGAGGCTTTTCACTTGAGCAGTGGGGGCTGGAACCCTGAACCTTGAGCAAATTCCTCACCACAGCTTCCTATTTGTTCAGACAATCTTCTCTGGAGCCCTCTCTTTTGCCTTCTGTTTTTACTTTACTTGGGTATGATCAACTTCTCACATTCCTCAGGTTTTCTACCTGACCACCCTTCATTTCATTCCCGGTCACATAGAAATCCATTATAAATGCCCTGATTGAAGACATATAATAACTTCTAACATTTACTGAGCGTTTCCTATGTTCCAGACATTCTGTGAGCTGTTTACTTATATTACCTCACTCCTCAAAATAGGCAAGTGAAATAAATCTCCCATCATCCTCACTTTGTAGATCAGGAAACTGAGGTTTAGAGAAGGTAA
>NW_017731766.1:0-1959 GCF_001890085.2 Hipposideros armiger | reverse complement strand
CTGTGACTGTGAGGTCAAGGTCATGCTCTACAGTAGATGCTGGGAGCTGCTGCTGCTCCCATGGCAAGACTGCAGGGGCAGATGTCAGAACATGGGGGGCCAAATGTTTACACTGCTGGGTAAGCAGGAGCTCATTATCAACTCCTTTTATTTTAGTTTTCACTTCCACTTCTAACAGAGGGGAAGATGGAAATGAAAACTCATCCAGTTAGTTTTGCTGAGAGCGTGCACACACATGCACGCACATACTTGCGTAACCAGGACAATACTTCAAGGGAGAATAGCTTAACTGAATCTGGGGATTACACTGTCTGCTTTATTAGCATAAACTGTAAACATGGTATGCATGTAAACCGCAGAACTTTGTCAACTTTTGACATACACTTTTTGGAATCACTGACTTGGGGACAGATCTTGTCAAAGATTTGATAATACATATATTTTAAGTGATTTTATTTAACATTTATTTTATTTTCAAAAATGTCCTTGGAGCAAGTAAACAAATGAATAAGATGTTTAGATCTATGGGAACATGGTCAGCTCAGATACCCTTGGAACCTTGATTTACACATGGCCACTCTCTCTGCTGTTGACCACGCGCAAATAGTCCAGTTGGACAGAGAATAAAGCTTCTGTGTCTGATTCCTGAGTAACAGAAGCATCATCATTATAGCCCTCCCTCATAAGCATGTCTGCTGTCTAGAGAAGAGAACATGCACAGCCCAGAGGAAACCCATCCACTCAGCTGCCCTGACAAGCAGTGCTGCTGTGTCACGTGCTGATGGAGTCCACAGGCTCCCTCCCCATTTGTCTCCTCATGGAAAATACCCCTCTCGGCCCATCCTGCTTCTCCAGGAGTTTCTTACAACATCCAAATGAAACACTTTCTCCCTCTGCAGAATGTAACAGAGGCTTAACAAAGGTTTCTTGGGAATAAAGACCTTTATCGTGTATCCTAGCGCCTTTCATCTGACACTTTCAGACACAGAAAAACCTAGCCAGCAAACAAGGTAACTTCTCTTGCCTACAAAGAAAAACTGGCATCATATTTCACTCTTTTGTTTCAATCAGAATTTCATACTATGCCTGGTGCATTATAAACCATCCCAAAATAACTTAGTTCATTGATCAATAAGGGCTCAGCGATGCCAAACTTGTGCCACAACGGTGGACCTTCATTCAGCCTTTACCCAATCTTGCTTAAACCCTGGGGGATAGACAGGTAGTGAAATTCTTGCATCAAATGCCTCCACACAGGCGTTATTTATTTTGCATACCCTAAAGTTGATATGTATAAGATTACAAAAACAACAGCTTTCTGATGCATCAGGGTTTAGGGGATTAAGAAAACGTAGCATGATGTTTTCAAGTTAGTCTTCCTTCTAGTGTGGAGCATGCTAAGATTAATGGAGAATGTGGTAATCTTTATTTTAAACCATTGAGTTCCAAATTTAGTGTCAGTGTAGCAAATCCTGCAAGGAAGATGGATATTACCCTTTTCAATTTTAGGAGCTGGTAAATCACTTTGCTTGTTTTCAGATTAGCAGATGTTTGTCTCTGGGTATTGCCATAAGGGATGCTGTGTTTATTCAGATAAATAGAGTCCCTGGCTGTGAATGATGATGCGCTTCACACATTTCTCATGTGTCTTACACACACGCACACACTCACGCACTCACACACACGCGCATAGTCTACTTTTTTTAAAAAAGAAAACATCCAAATTACTAGTGAAACAGATTCCTTATTTTATAATCATCTTCACTGTGTAGAATTGAAAGTCTATATACATTATTTTTGATAAAAAAATGTTTACTTAGCTGAAAAGAAGACGGAATTGTCACTTCCATATTAGAACCTTGGATGATTGGGTGTGAGGTTTTCAGAGACCATGAGAAGGCTCCCCCCAAAAAAGACTATGCTTTATCTCCAAAAATATAGTGGAATTGTCTAATAAAT
>NW_017735350.1:0-1962 GCF_001890085.2 Hipposideros armiger | reverse complement strand
TCCAAAACCTCCCGTCACTGGCACCTGACAATTGGATGGAGAGGAGGGAAAAGACATTTGAAGGCAGGTGTTTAAAAAAAGTCCCATTATTTGAGTCAATTGTACAGGCTGGCATTTTGGAGTCAAGGGCTGTGTCTTCATGTGGCACAGCTATCAGCTGGAAAGTAAACATTTCCAGCTGCTGACATGGTCTATACCCTCGCTTCCCAAAGCACAGTCATGGTTGTCATCACTTGGGAGCTTGTGAGATGTGCTGTGTCTCAGGCTGCGTCCCAGACCAGCTGGGTCAGAATCTGTAGCAAGACGGCCGGATGACCTGAAAGCACATTATTGCTGGGAAAGCACAGAACTTAATTTCTAGCTGTCTGTATTTGGGGATATGGAGGAGCCTGATTTACCCCTACAACTTGGAACAGGCCGAGTTGGAGGACTTTCTCACCCTAGCACTAGGTTGGAGCAGCCGGTATTGGGTAGCACCCCACTTGGGCTCCCTAGGGCTAGCCATGGCCAAAGGAGGTTATAACAGCCACTGCCCAGAGCCCGGTTTTTGTTTTTTAATAACATCTTATTGAGATATAGTTTATGTACCATACGATTCACCCTTTTGAAGTGTACAGTTCAATAGGCTTTTGTACAAAGAGTTGTGCAACCACCAGCACAATCAATTTTACGACAGTGTCCTCTGTTCCTAAAGCAAGTCTGTACCCGCGAGTGGGCACCTCCCAATGCCCCCCTCTCATTACCCAGCCCTAGGCTAACGCTAATCTACTTCCCTTCTCTATGAATTCGCATCTTCTGAACTTTCATACAAAGGGAATCATACAATATGTGGCCTATTGCGACTGGTTTCTTTCACTTAGCACCATGTTTTCAGTTGATGTATTTTGTAGCACGTGTTGGTACTTTCTTCCATTTGATGGCCAGATACTATGAAATCCCACGGATATATCTCATTTTGTTGATCCACTCATCTGTTGATGGACATTTGGGTTATTGTCTGTTTTTGGCTCTTATGAATAAAGATGCTATGGACATTCATTGACAGGGTTTTGTGTGGACATATGTTTTCACAAGAGCCATTTCTGACCCTTGAATGAAGCAGCTGACGTAGATTCCAGTAAAGAAAGGCAGGTAGTCAGGGCACCTGGGAAGAACATCGTCCAAACCCATCTCTACCATCTAGTACTTCTGCAACCTTTAGCAAACCACTTAACATCTCCGAACCACATCTCCAAAATGGGCTTAAACACCAACCACATCAACCTCAAAGTTTTTTGTTGTTTGTTTTTGTTTTTTGGTGAGTGCCAAATGAGATAATAAACATGAAACTACTTTTAAATGCAAAATGCCACACACACATAAAGCAGTCTTGACAGTCTGACTGTCCTTAGCGTGTCAGCGTCTCCACTCATTTGGCAACCTTGACATTGCCAGTAGCTAGTGAGCTCACGGCGTCTTCACGCAGAGCCTGGGAGGCTGGGCCTCTCTGTACCTAAAAGGAGCCCCCGTGAAGATGATGTGAGCTCACTGTGACTCTCTGAAGCTGTGCATGTTTAAATTTTCCAGCCACTAGACAACTTGTTAAGGTTAAAAAGAAACCCCATCTCATCCACAATGGCTTGCTATAGAAACAGAAAAGAAGAAATAGAATACAGAGACCCGTTTAATTAATCAATGATTTTTCAGCATTTATGATGTGCTCAGCAGTGAGCAGCGTGCTTATCGGGGGTGGTGAAATTGGGGGGAGCACAGGAGAATCTTGAAATACTACGGTGCTCTCGGGAAACCCGTGGGGCCACTTCAGCTTTCTCATCGACCACTGGAAACATAACATAGTACTGGTAAGGGCCGTACCCTAGAACTGGCCATCAGGAGCCCACTTGGAAAGGGTGGTCCAGGAAAGACTACAATTCTCAGAAGAAGAAGGGAAAACAGCCGAGAAAAAGAAGAGAAAAGATGGGG
>NW_017735349.1:0-2020 GCF_001890085.2 Hipposideros armiger | reverse complement strand
TTACACCTATGTTCAATCATTCATCTTTGGTTATTTAAGCCACTTTTTTATTTATTATGAAAGATACCATGCAGTGTTTTCATAGACTATGTAGAGCATTGCATTGCATATCAGCTAGACCTGTTGGAAATAAGTTTTGATAATTTAATTAGGGAACCCTACAAAATATATTACATTTGTAAGATTTTTTTAATACATTAAATTAAATTAATAGCACCTTAAATTTAAATTATATCTATCATTATTTTAAACACATAAATATTTCTGCATTTTGCATATTTATAAATTATAGCATGAAAAGATGTATGGTGGTCAGGTTTATGCATGATTTACTATTAATGTTTTTACATTGCCTGATTTTTATGTAAAATAAAAAACATTAGCAACTGGTTCCTCAACATAGTTTTTTCTTAGCATTTCAAAAAAATTTACAGTCACTCTTTCTCCTATTTCATGGTAAACTATAATTTTTTTTAAACATAACATAGTTAGGTTTTGTACACACACATGTTTTCCCAGGAATGTCTAATTTTTACTTTTTATCAATTAAAAACAATATTTGGAACTAAGATCTCATTTAACACAATGTAAGTCTGAAGAAAATTTAGACTTCTCTTTTTATGTAGGTTACTCTTTGGTACCGATTATGAGATATCACCCTCCAGAAGGCATTGTCTTACCAATATTTACATTACATAATCACCGAACTTATTTCACCTAATGAAGTAGAACAACAGTTACACTGTAAAATTTAAGTTAGAATAAAGTGGAAGCAAACAGACTTGAACACAAATCTGTACATACAATTTGAATAAGAGATTCACGTTTTACCTCTTCGATTGTTACATCATTTGCAAAACACATAAGTGAATTATGGGCTCTTTCTAAATCCTGATTGCTAAACCTCAACCCATAATGGTCAGCATGATTTTATAGAATTTTGATAGCTTTATTAAAGAGTTAAGATTAAATGCATATGTAAATAAAGCAGTTCAAAATAACAATTTTGAAGAAATGTTCATGGAAGTAATGAAAGGAGAGCCAACTAAATTAGAATGGCCAAATAATTGACCTGGGTTTAGGACCTATGTATAGAGGCCACCAATTTTTTTAAATATCTCTGGTTTGTTATGTTACATCCTTAAAAAAAAAAAACACAAGAATTCCTTCATAAAAATAAATTAATAGCCATGAATATAATAATGCTGTTTACATAGAATTCTTTACAAATTTTCTACATCTATGAATGCTGATATTTGAGTTTAAGATTGTCATCAATTATATTGTAGAATACTTGAGACTTACACACTGTAATAGAATCTATAAATAAAAGTCATCAAAAAAATAAAATCATGTTTGCATGTATTTTCTGTTTCTGTGAGGATAACCTTTAAGGAGCTAAATTCAGTGCATCCGTATAAGTTGCAAGTACTGATAGCTTTTCTTTAAAATTGAAAGATGGACAGCTTCAAATGTCCTCCATAAGAAGTCTTCCAGGACAAGAAAGATGGGGATAAAGAATGTAGAATTCCAAAGCAATTAATTGAAATCCACAGCAGAGTTGTGCCAAAGGAGAAAATTGAGACAGGAAGTGAAAATATACAAACATTTAGCCACATAGTGACAGTATGCATTGTGTGTGTGTGTGTGTGTGTGTGTGTGTGTGATAGCATTGAGAGATGATACAGCAAGCATAACAGCTAAAGGCTTGCGTTCGAGAATCAGAACTATAATTGCATCCCAGTTAAGCCATGACTTTCTGAGTTTCCTAAATACATTATTTAACCAATACATGCCATAGCTTTCTCATCAATAAAATAAAGATAATAATACCACTTCACAATATGGTCATAAGGATAGAATGAGAAAACCCACATGAAGTAATTAGAACAACGTCTGACAATGCAGAATCAAGAGTTTATATTAGTAGCAGTACTCAGTGGGGCAGTCAGTTTGCCTCTAAAACTGTACGAGTCCAGGCTACCTCTTTATCATATAGGAGCACAATAAATTCTCCATA
>NW_017735348.1:5622-6556 GCF_001890085.2 Hipposideros armiger | reverse complement strand
AAATGATCCCTGAGGAGTTCAAAACATTAAAAAAACTGTTTAAAGTTTTGATGCTTTAAAAGTAGCTTATTTGTACATTTCTCCCATACAGTTTTAGTTGCGATTTAAAAAAATTTAGCAAATGACATCAGCTATATATTCCAGAGTTTTAAACTCTGGAAGTTTAGTTATAAGCTTTTAATATTTGACTCTATTCCCTGATGGAAAAACAAATTATCAATATTATACATTTTCACATATATAGACATATATATTCATACATAGATAATATATAAATACATATATAAATTAATATATATATATATATATATATATATATATATAATATATGTGGTTCTCACTCACATATTTTTAGCTTGTTCCTTTCTAACTGTGTAATAGCTCAGCTTGTCTTGGTGCGTTCAACATCTGTACTCTATAAACTAGACTGATTACAAAGTCAAATTTCTGTTTTGAGGAAGATTTTAATCATTAAAAAACAAAAAACCAGCAAATATTCATTGTGCCCTATGAAGTGATTATAACTTGAAGGGTACCAGGAAAGAAAAAAAATTAGGCTTATCTTAAAAATCTGAAACATTTAATTAATGGCAAAGAATATAACAAGCAAGAACAATTTAATAACCAAAAAATTAAACCGTTAGCATTTTCTGAGAGCACAGCAGTATATGAGATACTGTACAGGCACACCTAAAGATATTGCTGGTTCCATTCCAGATGACAGCAATAAAGCAAATATCACAATAAACTGAGTCACATGAATTATTTGGTCTCCCAGGGCAAATGAAAGTTATGTTTATGCTATACTGTATCTTTTAAGTGTGCAATAGACTTAAATCTAAAACAATATACATACTTTAATTAAAAACACTTTATTGCTAAAAAATGCTAACCATCACCTGAGCCTTTTGGAAAATGGCGCTGGTAGATTTTC
>NW_017735348.1:0-2642 GCF_001890085.2 Hipposideros armiger | reverse complement strand
AAGTCTGCTTAAAAATACTAAAGCAGAAATCATGGTTTTCTTTTGGTAAAATTAATCAACAGCAAGTGAATCTCTGAGAGCTTAAAAGAGGTCAAGAGAGTCAAAGGGAAATTAGAAAAGATTCAAAGCTAAAATAACAGTTGCTGATTTCTTTCCCTTGGAAAATTGCAGTTACATTTTTGTCACAATCTTTATTATTTTTAAGAGCAGAAATTAGCAACATTAGCATTAGTTAAATAGTATAATATAAATTTGACATTGATAAGACTTTCTCTGAAGAATAAAAATATTCAGTAGGTTCTATTTCTTGTTGTGCCTTTCACCTTCCTTTCTTCATCTTAATAAAGATTTGAGGTATATGAGTATTTCCATGGGAACAGAGTTCCTTCAGGTAAGCCTGCTTTCTAAAGCGTATTGACCTCCCAGGGCACACTGCATAGTTTCTATGAAATTGCTCAGGACTTTTACTTTGGCGCCTCTCTTCTTGTATGCTCCCTAGGAAATCTCCTTCTCCTTCCAGGATGTCAGTTAGTTTCTACATACAGCTATCTTTCAAAGTCTATTGATCAGTTGGGCAGCCCTGCCTACTACTCCTGTATCTCCCAATAATTTCTGGGCTTTCAGATTAATCTTCCACTACAGTTTTCATCATCTTTGACCAAATGAGCATTATTTTCAGATAGATCAGAGCAATTAACTTCTACATGATTCCCAGAGTCCAACTTTTGCCTTTCTCCAATCATTCTCTAATGCCAGACATATCTCTAAAAATGTAATACTGTTTTTGATACTATCTTACTTAAAATCTTTATAACCCTTGTAGTCCTTTTTAGATGAATTTTACAATGCTTAAAGTTTGACAGCCTTTGTTACCCAACATGATTAGGAATATTTTTTGTTCTACTCTTATACTTACAAGGTTAGACAATTAAGTTTGCAAACTCATCCTAGAAAAAGTGCTACATACATCATTGCTGAATATCACTATGATCACCTTCAAAATACTCCCCTTGGGAAGCTATGCACCAACACTAGTGCCTAGTACACCCTTCAAAACAATTTTGGAACTCTTTTTCTGGAATGGCTATAAAAGCTATGGTTATATTACACTTGATGTCCTGAATGTCATCAAAATGTCTTCCCTTCAGTATTCCCTTTATGTTTGGGTAAAGGAAGAAGTCATTGGGGGCTACATAAGGTGAGTAGGGAGGGTGTTCCAATACAGTTATTTGTTTACTGGCTAAAAGCNCTAGGAAGTTTATTTATTCCTTTGTGCATAATACACAAAACTTCTTTAGTCAGCATTACAAAACATTTTTCTTCAACCTCATGTTTCACACATGCACAATCGATACCCATTCTTATTCTCAACAGTGAATTCCCCCAAAATTTTCAATTATACTTAGAATTTAATGCCAATATCAGTCATTATTCTAATGTTAACTGCTATATTTGCTAAAAGACAAAAAGTCTGAGTAGAAATGCAGAGACTAAGGACAAAACATAAAATATACTATTAAATGCAAACATTTACATTGTAATATACCAAAAATTTACCTTGACACTAATACCATCTTGCAAAATTCCATCTTTTACCCCAAATTAAAAGAATAGATTCATATTTTTTAAAAAGGAAAATATAAAAATCATAAATGATTACCTATTAAGTTTGGTATTATTTCAAAATAAAAAAATACCTTGGTCAAATAGTTGAATGTCCAAATAAAAATTCATGCAACAATATCTCATTTCTATAGCTCAGGTTGTTTTAATTTGTATTGTTGTTGTGTAGGTTGAATAATTAATCAAATCTCAGCAGGCATTGTGTCCCTTGTGGAGACTTGCCTAGTTATATACATTGACCACAGATCTATTGAATTCTAGATGTTTTCATTGAATTCAAGGTTTATTTTTTTATATTCCATATATAGAACAGGTGTGTAGGTTCAGATACTGTAAATATATTATAGTTTGTCACCTATCTTTTAATATGGTCTATAGTAAGTTTATTTAAGTAAAAATATATCACTTTTCTCCTTTATAGGTTTTTTTTTTTCAATTTGGGGACTTCGTTTAAAAAATATACTCCTCTTACCGAATTTGATATTCTTACCAAATATTAAAAAAATATTCTGTTTGCTTTTCTTCTATTGCCTGTATAGATAGATTTATTCTTAGTATATTTTCTAAGAATATATTTGGAGGTCATATGTATATGGTATAAAGTAGGAGACCACTTTTACCCATGCGGCAAACCAATGTTCTTAGCACCTTTAAAAAGTTAAGAGTGTTTATCAAATCTTTTCGTCTCCACCAGGCCCTCTCATAAATTTTTATGTTAGGTTTTGCAATATATCAGCTTTTCTGCTGCTTCTGAGGGAATTCTGGGATGGTGAGGAGATGGATGACAGCGTGCCATGCTCAGTCTTTCAGTTACCCAGGTAGAGATACCTCCGTGTCTTCCAATAAAATCAGGTAAAATAGTCTTGTTTTATAAGATGTTACCCTCTTGTCAGGCTGTGTCCCTCCAATAAAATGCAATGTTTACGTACTTAGTATACATTTCAATTAAAGTGTGTGCAAATTGGTATTTTGTTTTCTGCTTCTTTGTTTAGTAAATGTTTTCTGGACCATAAATATTT
>NW_017735347.1:0-2025 GCF_001890085.2 Hipposideros armiger | reverse complement strand
GCTGGCAAACACCCCTGGGAAATCGGCCACGTTTACAAAACGTCATTGTTTATACAATTAATGAGAGCTTCATAAACTGCAGGCAACTGGAACTCTCTGATCAGGGCACAGATATTGGGAGGAGATAAATCTCTATGTACCTAACACAAGCCTGTTCCTTTAGGGACAGCAGGTGTTCAATGCAGGTCAAGTCCCATAACTCCAAAATAGGGTATGTGGTTGAATACCAGGATTTTCACATTTTCAATCTCTATTCTGTTAGTGAACGCCTAATTTAAACATCTGTGCCTAGGTCCGTCTCCAAGGAGGCGGCCGTGTTAACCGACTAGGACATTCCGCTTGTGCCTCAAATCCTTTGGGGCTCTATTTTCCACACATGCAGCCAGAGTCCTGCCGGTCACCAACCAGCCAGCTCACGCAGGCTTGCAAAGCGGGAGAGAAAAGAAAGACGCTACCAGGCTTTATCTCAGCCGGAGAATTTAAAGGGGACGAAATTCATTTCCAAACACCTTTTGGTGTGGGAGGTCCTAGAAGGGAACCGAAAGGTCCTCAGGGCCCTAGAGAAGTGACAGGAGGATGTCTGATTCATGGCTCTGAATTCACACTCTGTGGGGCGAGCCTGGAACCATCCTGCACTCCAGCTGGGCCAGCCGAGAACCACACAGTGAAGGCTGGAGCACCTTTCCCTGAGTCACCTGGAGTATGGGGGAAAAAACCCACTTTGCAGATACCGGGAAACAAGACATTCTCTGTCCAAGGGTGGAATGAATCCAATTGATTTGGTCCTGGAGACATGGGCTGGGATCACCAATAACAAAGGAATAATACTAATAACAATTACTAAAATATATTTCAATTGCGCATATCGGTTTACAAAATGAAATCTCATCCTTTGCCTCATCTCATCCTCTTTTATCCTCTTACAACCCCATGAGCAGGCCAGGCAGAGAGAGGTTCTTATCCAGGAGACAGGCTTCAGGGGTCCAGGACACCTTTAAATGTTAGACATAATTATTTTATATGTACATATGCTCACTTCTTCTGGGAGACACTCCATAGTTTTCAACCTGTTCTCAAAGGACTCTGTGACTTAAAGCTAAGAAACACTGCTCCTTGTGAGGGCAGCGGATGCCTCTCATGTGTTTCTTTGTCTTGGCACACAGGAGGTGTGAATGAAAGAACAAAGCCACATTTTACAAAGAAGGAAACCAGGGCTCAAAGAAGAGGTTGTGTGACTTGCCCAGGGTCACACAGCTCACAGCGAGTTCTAGGCGGGACCAGACTCTAGGCCCAGGGCTCACACCACTCCAGGCTGTTGCCTTTGCTAACGTCTGCCCCTCCCCCGTGGCAGCTCTGCAGCTAGGAGGGAGCAAAGGGCTTTCCTTTCTTGCTTGGAAGAACAGAACCAAGGCAACGTGACAGGATGCCTGGGGACAGAATCTGACAGCTACGCTGGGGCTGACGTGCCTCGGGCTACGGCGCCTTCTCCACTACCCCTGAGGTGGTCGGTTGGCATCATGGCCACTGTGGAGGGGACGGGGCTGAGGGACTGCTGGGCCCCTCTCAAGCTGAGAACGGAGCAGCTGGAGCAGGCCAAGCCACGCTGCATAAACAGCATCTCCCTCGACCTCCTGGCCTCAGAGCAGAAAAACAGTGCCAGATGGTGCCCAACGCCGGCTGATCTCCCTAGCAACCCACCCAGCACCACTCACCCCGATGCCAGCTTCTCTGGGGTCGGAAAGGGGAGCTGGCACCCAGAAGGAGGCCAGGTTCTCTTGCTCTCATCCTAGCCTTTGCATGGGCTGCACCTCCACCTGGGACACCCAGCCTCACCCACTTGTCAGACTCACCTTCCCTGACCTCACCCTGCTCCTGCTTCTTTTGCTCAAAGCACTCAGCAGTGAGTTTGGGGGGTGTTTTCTTGTTGGTGGTCCCCGCGCACCTAGAAGCGTGGCCCCATATTAAATTTGTTGAAGGGAGGAATGGAGGAGAAAAGATCTCAGTGTTTTTCCAGAGAGGAGGAGA
>NW_017735346.1:3723-5590 GCF_001890085.2 Hipposideros armiger | reverse complement strand
CTTACATGACTTCCATAATTCATTTATATATCCTTAACAAAGTTGAAAAGTGTAAGTGAGTGGAGAGAGTATTTGGGCAGGGACCCAGGCTCTGTAAATTCTTGAGTCATAGCCATCTAATCAGTTCTTCACTTTCCTTTTCTCATCATGGATCTCAAATATATATACACGAACACATACATATACACATATATTCACACAAGAGACAAGAACATTCTTTACTTCTGTGAGGCCTTTGCCTTAAACCTTTCTCTTGAGGAATGTGGGCTCTAATAGGGATCACATATATAATTAATTACTTGTCAAAAGCTATAATAGAAGAATGTGAAAGTACTTAACAAGCAATTTAATTCTGTCTGGTAAGTGGGGATGTCTTCACAGAGGAATTGACATATGAGCTGATTTAAAACACAAAATGTTTCATTTAAGCCTTGATTATTCAATAAAAATTCACTTAAAAGAATAGAACAAACTAATTTTTTAAAGATTTTTATTGGGCCAGCCAAGTGGCTCAGTTGGTTAAGAGCACGAGCTCTGAGCAAGAGGGTCGCCGGTTCAATTCCCACATGGGCCAGTGAGCTGCGCCCGAACTGAGCTGCCACTGAGCTGCCAACAGGTGGCAGGGTGGCAGGATGGCTCAGCTGGTGAGAGCATGTGTTCCTAACAACAAGGTTGCTGGTTTGACTCCCACATGAGATGATGGGCTACACCCACCCATAACTAAGATTGAACACGGCACCTTGAGCTGAGCAGCCGCGAGCTGCCGATGGGCAGCTGGATGGTGACTGGACTTGGAGCTGAGCTAGCTGAGCCCTCCACAACTAAGACTGAAGGACAATAACTTGGTGGTTGCCCTTGCCCAATTCCCCAACACTTTTCCTCTTCCTCAATTCCCCCAATAAAATCTTTTTTATAAAAAGATTTTTATTAAAATGTAGCTAACATAAAATATTATATTAGTTTTAGGTGTACATCATAGTTATTCAACAGTATCCACCTGGCACCATACATAGTTGTTACCATATTATTGATTATATTCCCTATGCTAAAGAAGTGAACACCATGATAAGTCCAGCAACCATCAGACACCATACCACACTATCACAATATTATTGACTATATTTCTTATGCTATATATTATATCTCCAAGACTTATTTGTTTTATACTTGGAAATTTGACTCTCTTATTCCCCTTTTCTTTTCCCCACTTTTTGATTTTTCAATTACAGTTGACTTTCAACATTATTTTATATTAATTTCAGGTGTACAGCATAGTGGTTAAACATTTATATAGTTTATGAAGTGATCCCCCTGACTAGTACCCACCTGGCAGTATACATAGTTATTACCATATTATTGATTATATTCCCTATGTTTTATTTTACATCTCCATGTCTGTTTTATAACTACCAGTTTGTTATTTCTTAATCCCTTTTCCTTTTTCACCCCCTCCCATCTGGCAACCACTAAAATGTTCTCTGTACCTATGAGTTTGTTTCTGTTTCATTTGTTTATTTTCTTTATATTCCAATTATAAGTGAAATCATATGACATTTGTCTTTTGCGGTCTGACTTACTACACTTAACTGACTGATGGACCCTCTAGGTCCACCCATGTCATTGCAGATGACAAGATTTCATTCCTTTTTATGGCTGTGTAATATTCCATTGTATATATATGCACCACCTCTTCTTTAATCCATTCATCCATTCAGGCGCACACAGGTTGCCTTCATATCTTGGTTCTTGTAACTAATGTTGCAATGAACATATGGATGAGCACATCCCCTTGAAGTAGCATTTTGAGTTTGTTTGGATAAAAACCCAGAAGTGGGATTACTGGGCCCTTCTTTGTCCCTTGTTATAG
>NW_017735346.1:0-1308 GCF_001890085.2 Hipposideros armiger | reverse complement strand
TCATATGGGAGTACCTTGAAGATTCTTACAGAAACATAGCTATAAAATTCTATCAAACAAACAAATAAATAAATGTACCAGGAGAATTATATATTGTAGAGGATTATCTTCCTCATGCCTTGACAGTTGGCTGAAGTTTTTGGACTAACATTCTGTATAATATTTTTAGTTGCACTTAGATTTATTTCAAAATTCATACAATTTTTAAAAATGACATATTCACAAACCTCAATGAAACTGCCCAAGGTAGGTGAACAGTTAAACCTTCCAAGACAGATGAATACCTATCAGTAATATTTAATCTTAATTTCAAGCCAGTTTTATATATGACAAGTTCTTAGCTCAGAGGCAATGCTTACTATGACACAACTTTGCTGAGCTAAACATTTACAGAGTAGAGAACAACAGGGTAGCCAAATAGCTGCATTATTGGGAGCCATCAATTAAAAACATACCTAAGAACACTTGATTAGATGCTTCTGGGCATCTTCAATTATGCCTAAAAATGGTTCTTTAAAGTATCACTCAAGAATACAATTATTAATTCAATTAAGTTCCAATATTATTCATTAATTTATTTATTCCACAAATTTTGTGAACTAAGGACCATGGCCAAGTCTTAAGGCAGTCACTGAATGCTGTCAGCAAACTATAGATCTAGGAGTATGTCATTTTTAGATCAATTCCCCTTTTAATGATTAGCTCTTACTGGATGAAAACCCCGTGACTTTGCATAAAATTTATCTTTAGAAGCCAAATGAGTAAGTGCATGAAAAGCTTAGAACAATATCTGGCTCTAGCAAGAGCTTAATGCATGTTGAGCTACTGTTATTATTAAGCCCCAAATGCCCATTAGAATTCTCTCAAGTTCCCATATCCATGCTCACTATATTCTTGAATGAGGTCGGGGATTAGAAAAAAAATACCAAAAAAGAAAGAGCAGTAGAAATGAATGGGTAACTTTCATTTCTAGCATAAACTAGATAATATCAACTAAGTCTCCCTTTAAAGACAACTAAAAAAACTGGGCAAATATGTGTTTAAAAAATTTTGTAAGGCAAGGAAAGGGGTCAAGGTACAAGGGAAGACAGAAACCAAGGAAATACTAGGGCTCTTTTCCCCTAGTAGTGCTTGCTGATTCAGAAAGAGACAATTGAGATGCTTATAAATTAAGCAGTGCTTTTGAAAACATGACAGGAAGGCCTTGATAATCCACCATGTTTTGGTTAGGTCTCTAAAGGGCTACTTCTTGGAAGAAAGGATAAACTGGAAATAGATTAGCTCAGAAAGATTTTGAAGCACAATTTC
>NW_017735345.1:0-1979 GCF_001890085.2 Hipposideros armiger | reverse complement strand
CCAAAAGGGAGTCAGTGGAGAAACTGACTTGTCGGGTTGGGTTTTAGCGCTTAAATTTGTAGGTCTTAAGGATTTTCTCATCATGGGCCATGCCTGAGAGGTGGCAGCATTACAGCCAACCCGCTTCAGTGAGCTCCCCTACAGAAATGACTCCCAAGGTTATATGCCACATGATCGCAGCATCTTCTCGCATGTCTGGATTCTCCTACCACCTCAGATTTCAACATATTGAAAATATTATAATGACTGCTGGCTCCACAACTCAGTCCCCCTGCTCAGCTAGGCCATCAGTGTCACTGCCCACCTCCTCACCTCTCAAGGAAAGAAAAGAAAAGAAAAAAAAAAGCCAGCCCTCATTGACTCTTCACTGTCTTTAGTCCCTCATGCTCAATAAATCAAAAAGGAGTTTCGTTACTTTCTATAAAATTAAATACTCATGCATCCATTCATCACTTGTTCTTATTTTTAGAAACTGAGATAAGCCTGTAAACAAACAGGTCCCTGACCCCATGGAACTTCGAGTCACCCTTTTCTGTTTCAGCTGGACGAGGGAACAGTGAATGAGCATCGCCTCCAGGGTCCAGGCGCTTATCTCATGAGGCCTCGCTTTCTTCAACAACGGTCTGCTGTTCTTGGCGTCCAACTAATCATTCTACCTCCTTCTCCGGAGCCTAAACTCCATTTGGGGACTGGCATTTTCTTATGCTGAGCTTTTGAAACTTTCTTTTTATGATCGGGCCATCACTCTAATTGATTCCCACGTTTTCTCAAATACTCTTTTTCCTAGCCAAGTCACTTGTTTCACTGTCCCTTCAACCTTCCTTTTCATTCCAGTAGTAGCTAGCACAGAATTTAGATTGGATGAAGCTTAAAGATTAGTTAGCACAGTGCTTTCATGGTATCAAAAAGAGAACTGAAGCTCGTAAGTCACAAAGCTAGTCCTAAAAATATTGCTTCCTGACTTTTGAGGCCCTTGCCCCATTACATTTTCACTTGTGATTGTTAGGTGCACGTCCACATGGTTGGCATGTTCGCAGCTACTAGCAGAGCCCAATAGGAGTTCTCAAATCAAGTGGGGAATTCAGAGTGAGGTTTTCTTGAGTGAACTGGGGAAGAGGAGCCAGGAAAGGAAAGGGAAGGAAGAAGTGGCCTAAAGGGAATCGTGTTCATGGACCTGAGTATCCGTGCTCTCCTGCTTATCCAGGTTGGGCATCTGAGACCTTAGAATACGGGACACCCATTCTGAGCCACCAAATCTTTAGCAATCCAAATCTTTGAACTGATCTCAACACTGAAGAAAAAAGTAAACATGTACACATTTATTTTTCTCTTTTAGTATAAGGCCTGGGGGGTACACGGGGTGTCGCTGAGGCCAGAGTTTAAAAGCCCAGTAATTGTCAACTCCTGGTGCCTCGGGGGTAGTTCCGATAGGCCAGTTAATGCATAATGTCTCCCTACAGGGACCTTGATCAAAAAGCTTTAAACCTGCTGGGCCCCTAGCACTGGCAGCGAGAAACATGGGGACCCAGGGCCTTAGAAGGTGGGGCAGTGCAGGCACATTGACTGGCTGGGAAAAACCTCATTTATAAAAGGACAAAAAAGAGGCCCTGTCCCTAATGTGTGCTGCATTGCAAACAGGCCAGGATTCTCCAATAATGTGTAAGGTAACTATCTGAATGGACAAAAGTGAAACAGAAAATAAATACGTAAAAGAAAGCATGCTTTTTTTTCTTCTCTGTGTTTGAAAACCTTCCCATGAAGAGAACATGACAGGCTACTGCAAATGTGGATCAGCCTCATTAGGGAGAAAGAAAATTGTTTGAAATAAACCTCAAAGAGAAAAAAAAAACTGTCATTTTCTTTAAGGACACTATTATGTTCTTATTGACAAGACAAAAGAGTAATAAACTTAAATTAGAGCAACTGCAAGTTGATAGTTTGGTTGGAAGGAAATAGAACAGCCTTTGCTATTAAAAAAA
>NW_017735344.1:0-2029 GCF_001890085.2 Hipposideros armiger | reverse complement strand
CTTTAATTTGCATTTAAATGCATTTTAATTTGCATAAAAGTCTATTATTATGCTTATAGAATATAAATTTTATAATTGTTCTTTTTCTTTTTTAAAAGATTTTATTGGGGAATTGGGGAAGGGGAACAGACAAGTTGCTGTCCTTTTTTTCTTCAGTCTAGTTGTGGAGGATGTCGCTTCACTGGCCCATGTTGGTATTATCATTGCACTCTTCCCAGGTGAGGCAGATAGGTCACTGGCCACTGGACAGCCGCTCACAGTGGCTTTTGGCAGCTCACTCCAGCTGCTGGCCACTCATGGTAGCTTATGGCAGCCCACTGCAGCTTCACTACACCCTACACCGTCGCTGGCAACTCATGACAGCCCAGCTCCAGGTTGAGCTGTTGTTCACTATCTTAGATGTAGAGGGGGCAGTGTCACTGGCCCTCATCTGGGATTCGAACCAGGGCCCTGCTGCTCAGAGCTGGCGTCCCAAGTCAACTCTTAACCAATGTGCCACTCGGCTGGCCCATAATTGTTCTTGTATAAGCTGTCAGTTTATTTTTCAGTTTTCTCCCCTTCACTGTCCTTAAGATTTCTATACTCTTGAGCATGCCTCTTTTCATGACCCAATCATGGCATAATGGAGGTGCTGATGCTTTTGCATAAAGAGCTCACATTGATAAATGCTTGCACCATTCATGGGTCTTTTTCCTCATCTGAAAATCCACTTTCACACTTTACTTCCCTTCCCCTGTTTAGTGTCTGACTTCCTCAGTGATTGTTAAACCCTCTACTATTGAAGAAAAATTGCATCAGATGGAGTTAAACAGGAATGGAAGACTTTATTCAAGACTATTGTTATAGAGGTCAAAATTATTATAATAGGAGACACAGACAAATTTTTGTTGAAACAAAAATGGGAGAGTTTTTAAGCGCTGGGTTGAGCTTGTGTAAAAGTGCAGGAGGAGACTTTCATGGGCAGGTTGGTCAATGTGATTAGGTATCTGTGTTTGTTAATTCATGCTCCTACCTTTCCACAGAGACTAGGAGATAGTGGTTTTAGCTTTCCTGATTACCTTTTAAAGGGAAGGCCCCCAGGTTCTTGAGAAAGGCATTCCTGAAGGTAAAACCTGCAAGAGGCTGAGAAAAGATTTACATTTCAAAGGGGCAGAAAAAGAATTTATAATCATGAGTTTTCTAAAGTAAATGTTCTAAGAAAAGGGAGTTCAGGGGCCCACAGTCATAAAGACACCTGTCTAAAGTTTAGTAAAGCTGAGGGAATGTCAAGGCCCTCTTGGTCTACACAGACACCAATAAAGTCAATCAGTAATTACATACAGAGTCACCCAGTCCCTTTCCGATCTCTGGATTTGCTGCCTCCTCTCATCAGCACCTCTGAAATGTGGGGCTTCTCAGTTTATTTTATTAATGAGAAGGGAAGGGAAAGTCACAGCATGACATGCCTGGAAGCTCAAAGCAAATAGCTACTCTTCAAAACTATGGTAAACAGGTACCTTTGTAAGAGTTCCTCACCCACTAGGTAAGAGCAATCAAGGAATTTTCCTCACTTTAGACACTAGGAAGGGCATGAGTCCTGTCTTCTTACTTCAGTCCTCCACTGAACACTCCTAATGATGGTCTTCATGATGTGAGCCAGCACTGAGCCACTATTCTGCAGAAATCAGTAGTTTGGATCCTAACATGTAATAACCTCGTAAGCAGGTTTCAGTCATTGCATGGAAGAGCAAAGTGGGATGACAAAAAGCATAGTGGCTTTCCTAGAGTCACCCAGTTAGTGATACATTGGGGAAATGGAGTATTTCACATTTTAGCTCTACTTACTATCTCTAAGCCTTTGGCCAAGTTGCTCAACTTCTCTGTATCTGATTTCTCTCATCTATAAAATAAAGATAATAAATAATACAAAATTATAGGGTGGTTGGGAGAACTTATTGAGAAAATCATGTGTGTACAGCCAACAGAAATTCCTGGGAAAACAAGAAGCACTTGATAAACTTGAGCAATTATGATTTGCAAGCTAAATCTG
>NW_017735343.1:0-3950 GCF_001890085.2 Hipposideros armiger | reverse complement strand
GCTGCCCTGTGAAGAGGTCCCATGGCAAAGAACTGAAGATAGTCTGTAGCCAACAGCCAGCAAGGAACTGAGGCCATCATTCCAACATCTTTCAATGAACTGAATCTTCCCAACAACTATATTAGTGTGCTTAGAAATGCATCCTTCCCCAGTTGAGCCTTCAAATGAGACCAGAGCCCAGGCAACATACTTTTTTTTATAGCCTTGTTAGAGCATGTGAAGCAGAGGACCCAGCTAAGCCAAAGCCAAATTCAGATTCCACCTATAACTTATGGTGTTGTTTTTAAAGATTTTATTGGGGAATTGGGGGAGGGGAACAGTGTTGGGGAATCGGGGAAGGGGAACAGACAAGTTGCTGTCCTTTTGTTCTTCAGTCTAGTTGCGGAGAACATCATTTCACTGGCCCATGTTGGTATTATCATTGCACTCTTCCCGGGTGAGACAGTTGCTCACCAGCCATTGGACAGCCACTCACGGCGGCTCACGGCAGCTCACGAAGGCTCACGCCCCGCTGCCAACCAGCCCCACTGCAGCCTATGCTGTTGCCAGCAACTCACAGCAGCCCAGCTCCAGGTTGAGTTGTTCACCACCTTAGCTGTAGAGGGTGCAGCGTCACTGGTCCTCATATGTGGGATCCGTACCGGGGTCCTGCTGCTCAGAGCTGGCATCCCAAGCCAACTCCTAACCAACGCGCCACTCGGCCGGCCCTATAACTTATGTCTTGCAAAAGACATCTATAACTTTAAAATATCTGTAAACTGTATTTTTCCTTGTTAGGAGAGTAAAAAAAAAACCTGTTTTTTCTCTTTTCTCTTTGAATATGCAATAAAGAGCAGATTCTACTTATAATAATGTGTAAGAGAGATTTATTATTACCGGTGAGCCATAGGAGGGCTCTGAGCAAGGCAGGGCCAGGGTCAGCTCTGAGTCTAGCAAGACCTTTCTAAGTCTGTAGAGGATGGGCTGCAGAGGAGGGACAGGAGGCTGAGGCCTGTGAGTGGGGCTGAGTAAGAAAGCCATGTTCAAATGCCACAGCTGTCAAGCTGGAGACCTCAGAGCACCTACGACTTTGGCAAGTCCATCTCCCTCTCTGGGCTCTGATTTCCTCATCTGTACACAGGCCATAATGAGCCTAGGTGTATTAGTTATCTACTGCTGTGTAACAATTTACCCCCAGAGTTAGCAGCTTAAAGCAACAATAAACATTTATTATCTCACACAATTTCTAAGGGTTGGATATCCATGAGTGGCTGGTTCTGGTTTAGGATCGCTCATGAGGGTGCCGTGGGGATGTTGGTGAGGACAGCTGTCACCTGAAGGCTTGACTGGGGCTGGAGCATGTGCTTCCAAAGTGGCTCACTCACAAGGCTGGAAGACTTGGTTCTGTGACACATGGGTTTCTCCAGAGGACGACTACTTAAGTGGCCTCACAACATAGTGGCTGCTTCTCTAAAGGGATTCAAGAGAGAGCAAGGCAGAAGCTGCAGTGACTTTTATGACCTAACCTTGGACGTTACACTCTGTCATTTCCACAATACCCTATTGGTCACCTTGGTCAGTCCTATTCAGTGTGGGAGAGGTATGAATACCTGGAGGTGAGAAGCACTGGGGCCCATGTTGGAGATGAGCTTCACAGTTCCAACATAGCATCTTTATCATTGTAAACAATTTTGACTTCAGAACTATCTAAAAAGGCTTCTCCCCTCTATTCAACAGCTGTACTGTTTAGAGGTCTGTGTGGTTGCATTAAAAACCCGTTCTTGGGCCGGCCGAGTGGCTCAGTTGGTTAAGAGCTCGCTCAAGAGTTTGAGCTCTGAGCAACAGCAGTTCGATGCCCGGCCCAAACTGAGCTGCCACTAAGCTGCTAATAGGTAGCAGGATGGCTCAGCTTTAAAAAAAAAACCAAAAAACAAACAAAAAAAACCCCCGTTCTTTCCTTCTCTGTGACAGAGGTAGAAGGAGGGCTAATAATAACCAGATAAAGTCAGCTTCAAAATTGATAGGAAACACCATTTCTCCCAAGAACAAGGACATTTCTCCCAAAGTTTCTTACGGAGAAACTTTGTTTTCCAAAATCATAGTGTTGGACATTCCATCAGTAAACATGAAACATCCCACTCATGCCTATAGGATCTAATTATTTCATACAGAGAAGCAACCTTGATTTCCAATCCAGGTATAGAGCTTCAAAGGGTTTCTGGACTCAACACTCCACATCTACATTCATCTTGTAGTTTCCAAGGACATAGGACCCTGGTTCTTCTTCACAATTCATACTTGATGTTGACCCTGCTTTGCTTTAAGCCTATCATTTAATTGTCATCTAAATACCCCCTTCCTCCAAATTCTAAAACTCTTTGTTTGTCAAGATGTTCCACAGTTTCTCTGTTGTGTGGGCTCCATCACTGCAGTGAGTCAATAAACTTGACTTTATCAGACTTTATTCCTGGTGATGTTAGGCTGATGAACTGGGACAGCTATAATCTTCAATTGCCAGTCATCTTTAGGACACAGACCCCTTCTCTTGATCATCTGACCACAGCCTATTTTTCTAATTTGAGTTAGTTTTTCTTTTAAAGGAGANGCACCTTGAGCTGAGCTGCCACTCAGGGTGGCTCAGGGGATACAGCGCGCTTAACAACAAGGCTGCCGGTTCGACTCCCACATGGGACGGTGGCTGCGCCCACCCGCAACTAATTGAACACAGCACCTTGAGCTGAGCTTGCTGTGCCCTCCACAACTAAGATTGAAGGACAACTTGGCTGTTCCCCTCTCCCAATTCCCCAACACTGTTCTCCTCCCTTAAATCCCCAATGAAATCTTTAAAAAAAAAAAAAAAGACGTGCACAACCTCTTACAATTTCTTGGGCAAAACTAGTTACATGACCTCAATGAACCAATCCAGGAAGTTCAATTCCACCAAGTCAATAAGATAAAAATGGGTATAGTGGATTTATGACACTATTAACTGTCACTTTGAGCACATACGCCGTTTGATAGAAATTTCAGAACACAGAGACTAGACATCAATCAAATGAGTTTCTATTGTTTGGTATTCTAAGTTCCATTGCACATCATTCAGCTATCACCACACTGGTTGCAACCCTTTGCTTGCTGGGTTTAAATCTTTTAACTGTGTGGCAGAAATGGCTAGATGTTTCCTTAATAATCATTAATAACCTCTGATAGGGAAGCTTCACTGGACATATGGCTGCACAGCTGAAGACTACATCTCCCAGGCTCCCTGGCAACTAGTTTCTTGCCATGCGAATAGCTTCTGGCCAATGGGGTATGTGTTGTCTTGAGTTATGGCCTTCAAAGGCAAGGAGGATGGCCTCCCTATCAATCTCTCCCTGCTACTGGAGTAAAGATGTGTTGGTGTTGCCTTACAGCCGATTCCAAGACCACCCCCTCTGCATTAGCCTCTAACCCTATTAGTCTTGAGGGAGTGTCTCGGTATGACTGAGGCCCGGAAGCTCTCTCTGGGGGGTGCCTCAGGTGTGACTGGGACCTGATGGAATGATAATAGTTATCGCCCCTGGGAGGACACAGTAACAAGGTGTCCTGGGGCTATGTGGCAGATGTGTGAAGGCATAGCATTTGTTGGAATACAATGGGATGTGTTAATGGAAAAAGGCCTTAAGGCACAAATCATACACTGTTGCTAATTGACAGCAGTTTTACTTCTTTGATAATTCTCAATAAAAGCCAGGTGCTAACCGGATTCCGGGCTCAGTCTTCTCTGGCTGAGTCCCTTGGTCTCGCTCTTATCTTACTTCTGTCTCTTGTTCTTATTCAATCTGCATCGCTTCTCTCGAGACCCATTTGCCCTTGCCACGCAGGACGTGACATGTTGGGCATTGGTATGACCATCCTACACTATGAGATAGAAGCCATGTGTTGTGGATGGTGAAGCCACAGCTAGGATAGAAGAAAGATGTGATTATGGA
>NW_017735342.1:0-3146 GCF_001890085.2 Hipposideros armiger | reverse complement strand
CCAGCACATTCCCAGAATCTGAGACAATGGATTTGATTATAGACAAAACTGCTAATACTGATATTAAAAAGTGATAGACTTCTAGGGAGAGTAATCTGACTTTCCTGTAAAGCAGGCATTGGTCAAACTTATTTGCCTTTTGAACCAGCCAAGAAATAAACAGAAAAAGCTGACTGGAACTTAGGGCCACTGGTTTGAGAACATGCCCAGTATAAAGGGGCAGCTAACGCTCAGCTCCAGAAAGTTGCTGTTATGCAAGAATGGGGCCAGGATTGACAAATCATCCAATTCCTTAAGAGAAGCCAGAAATCAAATGCTATATGAAGTCTCCTGATTCTTAAATGTTGGCAACTTATTCAATCTTTCTTTTGTCCTTGAAACTCAAAGTGCGCCAACCCCAGGCAAGTCTGCAGAGCAGCCCAGGGGTCACGAGTTTGAGACTGGGTGAACTAACCTGGATTATTATGGAGTGGCACAGAAGGCGATGACACAGTAAAGGTGGGTCCATGGGGAAGTCTTTTCTGAGTAGCTGTAATTTAGCTAGCACAGTGCTAGATACTGTGCGAGATTTAATCTATGGCTGCTACCCTCAAGAAGTGGATAGTTTAGCTGGGAATGCCAGGCCGATGAAACAGCCAGAGAAAAATGCAGCACACTATGTGATCAAGGACGATGGAAATAAGATTTCAAGAAAGGAAGAAATCAGCATCAAGCAGACGAGTTAAGGAAGACGATATGAAAGCCCTGGGTTTCAAATAGGCAAAGGAAAGCCTTCAAGAGGGGGCAGACATTGTGCAAAGAGCTAGAGAATTTTCTCCTAGTCCATTTCCAAGTCTATCGCTGCAATTCAATAGGTTTCATAATTTCTCCAGGTAAGCAGGTATAGAGTTTCAGACAGCAGGTGGAAAGAGCAAATTACAAGTGGAACCTGGCTCCCCACTAATGATCACTAACAGGAGTGTGTGCTATTTATTTTATGGTATTTTTGAAAGGTTTTCTTTTCTCCAAATGGTAGGCACTTGACATCTAGTTTAAGAATTAAAAATAAATAAATAAAGCCCTAATGGCTTACGTTAGGTAACGACACACCACTCTAAAAGTGAGATGATCCCTGAAACCGGAGCATCTCATCCAGTGTTGGCTTGCTTAGGATTGCCCGAGGAGTGTGGAAAGAGTTTAACAGAACAGCGAGGTTCTTAGGACAGAGGAGGATGGTATAAAAGGGGAGATCTGTCATGGTTTTTATAACTGGGCTTTTGGAATGACGCAGAATGTCAAATATACTTTTCCCTGTTAATACCCTCTGTGTTTGCTTCTTGATTTCTTGTCTGTCTTTTTCTATTCTTTGCTATTCTCCACCCTCACCCCCCATCCTCAAATCTCTGACATTAGCAATGAGGACAGGTTTATTTGCTGGGGGATAAAGAAAATAGTGTCTTTGTCCTGAGTTGGTATCAATCATTTTATTTAGACGAGTTTTTTACTGATAGGCAGAATCAATTAGTGAAGCACATTTGATTACCTCAGTTCACTTACTATGGATTTGCTTCCAGGCTCAGGTGAGGAGAACTGAGAAGATATTTTTGCATTTCCCCTTCTGCAAGGGAGGACGTGAGAATGTAACAACCTCCCAGAAAACAGCATGGCATTTGTCTGACTGTTTGGCTTTGGGGATGAGTGGCTCTTGGGGAGGGAAACATCTTCAGAGCTAAGATGCACTGTTTTCCATAAATGGGCATCTCCTGCCTTTNTTCATAGATTTCCAGGGCCCAGGAGAAAAGATACTGCTCAAAAATAGAAGCTCCAGCTTTCAGCCCTGGTTCTACTATTTCCTGTCTTACGGTGTGACCTTGGCCTAGACACTTATCTTCTCCATTCTTTGGTTTCAGTTTCCTTACCTGTAATGGTAAAGCTTGTGTTGTTTCAGTGGCATCCTGGAAGATTCAAAGGAGGGGATTGGTAGTTAAGTACACTAAAAGCTAAAAATGTTATATCAGTGTCAAACTGTGTTCTGTGTAGTGGGCATTTGTTGATTTTGCCTATCCAGTATCAGTCCTACTGCTCTATTAATGGCGAAAGACACTAAACTGCATTTGGGGGAGTGTTCCTTCCTTTATTTTAGTCTACATAGTACAGTTTGCTTTTCCTAAAAGTTCTGCAGTGATTACATGAGCCAGACTTGGCCAATTGAGCATTCTTTCACCTTGGCCTCAGTGATGGGTGCGTAGAAGGCATGTCACTTAGGCCAGGGCAATGAGACTTCGTTCTGGTGTAGATAGAGGGAGATGATGGAAAATAGACAATTATTGCTTTGAGACTATGATCTGGCAGGGTATAAAAGCCATGGTGCTGAGCAGAGAGGTGGGTGATGCGGCATTGTAACGGCATCTTTTGAGCCCCTAGATACAACCAGCATTGTAGGTGCTGCACTGAGTGTGAACTGGGCTAGTCACAATAAAGCCATTCGGGGTTCATCATTGTGTGGGGCAAGCAAGCCTTGCTCTCGTGGAGCTCGCATTTGAATGATACGAGCCAATAAAGTCCCAGTTTCAATTAAGTTTTCATCATTTTTGTTCTCTCTTGATTCTGAAAGTCCCGGATTTTATTTCCTATGTCATGAAATGGGCAAAAAAAACACTAATTGTGCTGAGATATTGGGAAGGTAATGTATGTAAAATCTTTGGCATATAGCAGCTGCAACATAAATGATATTAAAGTCGACATTAGTCAATACTTTTGGCCACCCAAAATCTAAATCCCTTTCTTTAGTTTGGGGAGTCTCCCACCTTCTGAGTAAGAGTCCATTTTAGAGGCTGTCAATGCCAGCCCCCCATGCAGCTGGGCATGGGCGCCTGGCTGAGGCTTCATGAATTGGATGCATTCAAGACAGACTTTGAGTCTGAAACACATTATGCGATTAAGTACCAACAGTGCAAACTTCTTTCTGGGGAGAGTGGTGCTAGTGGTGGCGGCTGGAAGCGATCTTAGCAGAGGCAGCACGTCTAGCAGCAACATCCAAAGCCCTGCCTCAGAGGTGCTAACTGCAAACTGCAGAGTCAGTTTGGTGGTGGCGGCTGTGTGTCCTCATTAGCCCAGCATTGAGAAGGAGGGGTTCCTGGCTGTGTAACTTCAGATGTGGCTCTCTG
>NW_017731765.1:1519874-1521731 GCF_001890085.2 Hipposideros armiger | reverse complement strand
GCCAAAGGAACTCATCTGCCAGCACCAGAGCCCCTCTAACGGGAATGCATAAGAGATTAAATGGAAGAGGTAGGTGTACATTGGTATAGAAAACCAGACAGTTGCAGATTGTTGATTCCTGGTCCTCCCGTCAGGTTTGTTAGGGCTTGCTGTCACTCTCCTGCCTTCCCCCCCACACACCCAAACACGCATGCGCACACACACATGCACACGTGCGCGCACACATGCATACATACATGCACACGTGTGCGCGCGCACATGCACACACACATGCACACGTGTGCACACACAATTTCTGTTCCACAGGTCGAGTGATGACTTCCATTTAGAGAAATTTCCCCCGGGAAACACTGTGAATGAGATGAACACATCAGAGCCCTCTTTTTGTTTTTGTTTATATCTTCTGTGTTAGCCCAGAAGCGGTGCCAAAGAAGTGACGGTTTCAGCCAGCTTATCCTCTCCCATGTCCCTTTGTATTTTTCTGCTTGTTAGATACTTATGTCTAGAGCGGGAGGGGATATCAGCAGCTCCTGTGACCTCTAAATGCTTTTCTTCACTATTAACACTGTTGCGCGAGTGGGTGGAATGGAAGCCGAAAGCGTCTGGGTGACAAACCAACGTTGAGGTGTTGGTGGCTGCTGTTTGGATCACAACAGGATGTCTGTCCTTTCCCTTCCTCCGGTGTCCACTGCATGGCCTCCCAGCTCAGACATGAACAAATTCTTCAAATATCACATTCTGGGACATTCTTGCACTCCACACCAGCCTGCCCAAGGGACTTTTGGATAATGAATGAGAGCTTTCTTAACTAATGATATTCTTGACCATCTGTCCAGTCGGTCACTGAGAACATAAGGCAGATGCTCTTTTTTCTTTTTTTTTTTCTAAATTTTATCCTGATCCTTGTAAAAATTGTCGATGTAAAGATTTCCTGTGTATTCATTGTATTGATGTCGGCTGATATATTTTCGTTGTAGGTTTTTTGGGTTTTTTTTTTTTAAGTATGATTACTGTGATGCTGTGGGTCTAAGAAATGATTTTTTTTTAAGTCCTGTGCAAGCGTGTTTATATTTATTCTCTGCCACTTTGGAATTCTCAATGTTAATAAACAGTAGTTGTCTTTATCCCTCTGTTTTTAACATTTAAAGCTAACAGGGGCACTGGGAATTTATACGGAGGAGGAGCTGGTCTCACCTCAATGTGAAAGCCCTAAAATTAGAAAGCTGGGCAAGTGTTTGCTCTTGCGCGGTTTCACAGAGCTACAGGAATGTATCTCGAGGAAAATGCTGGCAGTGTCAGCTGGATGGAAGTAGTTCAGGGCAGCCTTGAGGCTTATGAGGATGGTTATTTCTGAGTGGAACGAGAGAGAGTGTGTGCGCATGCGCACGTGCAGAAGTCCGTGCACATGTGTCCTCTGTGGCAGTTCTTGCAGACAGCTGTTGCGAAACCTCCCCAACAATAGCAAGACATGGCATGAATCCCCAGAAACAGAGGGACAAAGGAGGTGGCAGAAGATGAGGTGTAGGCTCGTGATCCTGGAAGCTGGAGTTTGGGGTAGACAGATGCCGCATTCCTACTTACCCGACCCATAGTTATCTGTTGTGGGAAGTCTGGCATTTGGCAGAAAGGCTTGGCTGGGCTGCAAGGAGGAGCCAGGCCTGACACTGCAGCGTTATTAGCCTGGAGGGAGGAGGTTCCGCTCCGGAGAGGGAAGGGCGCGTTTCTACCTCCCAGTGATTGTTAAATGACAATTCCCTTGACCAAATGCACAGGGGAAAAATAATTTGTGTGCGTGCAAGGCTCAGTCAAGTTCAAATCACAATAACAATATGCTAACGCTGAAGTAGGTGCCCTCCC
>NW_017731765.1:1513413-1516959 GCF_001890085.2 Hipposideros armiger | reverse complement strand
CAAAGCTTATAATCTGACTATATTGCAGTGTTAACAGTGGCCACTTCATTTAGAGATGACATACATTCTAAATGGTATCTTCCTTGTAGTCATTTCTGTTTGCATTTAAAAAAAGTTATCAGTATTTAATTATTGTATGATCTTTATCCCTCATTGTATCTTTCTCTGTTCACCAAAACCAGATAAAATAAGGTTAAGACTGACATTCATGCCTTACCTGAAGTATAAATTTTAAATATTTGAGAACTTTACATATGGGGGAAAATTCAGTCTTATGTTATATTTATTACCACAAATAGAATTAGCTGTCTAATCTTAGCAGATAAGTGTGCTTTTTGCAAAATAGTAAAGATAACATAAAAAGCTTTGCTGTTTCAGGAATTTAATGCTATGAACTCCCCCACTCCAATTACTTTTATATTCTGGGGCATTATAATTTAATAGCACGTAGGAATTGTTAGCAAGTTTTATTGTAAATACCACTTATGCTGCCTCTCTCCACTGGCTTTGTGGCTGTCCCCAGCATTTCTCTGAGAATCTGTGTGGCAGATTTGCAAACTCTGGACCATTTTGATAACTCAAGTCATGTCCCTTAGCTATAGGGGGAATTGAGCCCTTTCTGAGAGACTTGCGTCTCTTTTTTTCTGTTCCTGCTTTTTTATCCCCATTCTCATTTTCTCTCTCTCTCTCTCTCTCTCTCTCCCTCCCTCCCTCTGTCAGACACACACACATACACACACACACACACACACACACACACACACACACACACACACCCATAAAATCTTATCCTGAATGAGCCACTGGGGTTGTCATACTTAGTGATTGCCTTCATTGCTATCCTGAGTCCCTCCCTCTGTTTCCAAACTAGTGAAAATCTTCCAGTAAGCGTTGATATTGGAGAAGAAGCATTGCCAAAATGTATCATTCAGGAATTCGTATTGAACATTATTGTTGCAGTTGCTCATATAAGTGATGCTGGCCCTAACCCATTTACATAAAACATCGGAAGTCTTTGAGATTAAAAATAGCCTGTGTGGTATAAAATCTCCTTCATTCTATGTCTGAGTAATTGGCGCACAAAGATTTGTGGTTCATCTCTCAACAGTGATCTAAAGATATTAGATTCAAAGTGATACTAATCAAGACTTAAATTGGATGGGCTCTCCCAGAGAGGAAGTGGAGCTGGTAGGATGGGAGAACCNTCACGTTACCAGCCCTGCGCTCTTGTAGCTTTCCACAAAGTATTGTGTGGAGACACAAACATGGAATAAAAACGGTAATGATTAAAAGAGTCCAATTTTTTCAAGGGTTCTTCTGCCATGTCTAAACTAAAGTAGAGGTCATAAGGCTCATGCTTGGCAGGTTGATAAAATTGGGAGTGATTGGTGTGGGAGCAGATGGTATTTTTTAAAAAACCAAAATATCTGATTTCTATTCCTTGGTGTCTTTTTGTCCTTTGCCAATACTCTGTACCCCTGTTGTTTTCAGGGAAAGAGAGAGAGGGAGGGAGGAACAGACCTAACTTCTAGGAAAGACTGTGCATTTCTAGAAGTAGTGGGGGAAGGAAGGACTTGGCTTTATTTTTAACTCTGCTTTGCTCAGAAAGGGATAGTGGCTACTTTGATAGATAATGTAGCCCTCTGTGCAAAGATGTGCTATACATTATCTCTAGTAAATACTACAGCAACTGTAAGATAACTATTATTATTAGCCCCACTTTGAGGATGAGTCAACAAAGGCTTAGACTGGTTTAGTGACTTGCTCAATGCCACAGAGCGTTGTGACAGTTGGAGTTTGAATTCAAATCTGTTTGACCCCAAAACCTGGTAGTGTATTGAGAAGGGACAATATGATGGATAAAAGCATTGGCTTCCCCACTGGATGGACGTGTCAGCGCTGCCTTAACGTGGGGCCGCCCGATTTTGTTGGGTGTGGAGGAGACGGCCATCTACTTCCTTTCGTGGCAGTGCCAACCAGGCAGGTTTATATGAATTAGGAATGTTGGTATGATAAACTACTTCAATAAGACTTCTTGCTGTAGACCTGGAGAAATGAAGACAAGATTCTTTGGGGTGTTTCAAGTTAAAGAACTTGCAGAAGTTATTGAGGACAAGAATGCATTCCCTGTGTCTACCCATGAGCGGGAACCGTGCCCCACTCAGGGAACAGCAACTTGTGGCAGCCCATCTTCAGGAAGAACAAACTGCTGTGGGTGGCTGGAAGGGACAGAAAAGATGCAGACAGATTTCAGGGAAAGGTGATGCCCATGCAGAGGCCAAATGCTAGCTCACAATAGGTGGCAAAGAATATGGGCTTTTGAGAAGGGTAGAAACAGCCTCAACAAAGTCACGTGAACCAAAGGACACCAAGAGAAGTGGGGCATAGGTGAAGGCAGGATTTCCAGGGGCCTGGAGCTGGGACCTTGAAGATACAGACACACAGGAAAATTGCAAAGTCAGTGCAAAATGACTGGGGACTTTTTAATCCAAGCACAAAAACCTTATTTGTCTTATTTTTATGTGCATACCTCATCCTTAGATCGCCACCCATCAAGAAGATTGGTTGAGCTTTATTTCTGTTGTTTGTTTTACAAAAACAATAGGCATATATTTTCATTTTGAAGATATAACATTTAAATGTTAAATATCTTTATTTTTAGATTATACAAAGAATCTAAAGCAGAATCTTCAGCCGCCATAATATCTCATTTGATCTTCACAGACCTTGGGTTGTGGGAATATTTCTAAAAAGAATAAATAATAAATCACTTTTATATTGTGTTTCAAAATATGTACAGTTGCATATACATATATTATATGTTTTTCATAATACCCTGGGAGGGAAATTGGTTGGTGAACTTATTGACAAACAACTAGATTTTGATGTTATGAGCACAAGAGACTTGCATTTTGTTAACTTGTTTTTTCCTATGAATTTATATTTTGCTTTTTTGTTAATTCTTTAGTAAAGTTGATTTTGTAAAGTCCCAACCAAGTCAAGGCCAGGATATAGAAAAGAGTCCTTATGGTGAAGTGGTTAAGAGCCCTGACATTGCAAGGGGACATACTTGGATCCGGTTCCTGCCTCTGTCACTTGCCAGCATTGTGCCCTTAGACAAGTAACTTAACCTCTCCA
The DNA here is from genome assembly GCF_001890085.2 of Hipposideros armiger. NCBI lineage: Eukaryota > Metazoa > Chordata > Mammalia > Chiroptera > Hipposideridae > Hipposideros > Hipposideros armiger. The sequence continues at coordinate 1,513,821 of NW_017731765.1, read as the reverse complement.
AGTCTCAGTTCTGTTCTGTAAACTGGCAATAATGCCTGCCTCAGAGAGACCATATGAGCATCAAATGAGGTGGGGGAGCTAAAGCATTGAACACAGTGTCAAGCCTGTTGTAAGTACTCAATATAGTAAACGATTATTATTATTATTGTCATTATTAGTTCTCTCCCCGGTAGAGGTCGGTGATGGTGGCAGCTGAGGATTGTACCTGAGATGTTTTCTTAGAACCAGAGAGAGCTGGCAGATACAAGGAAAACAGATAGAAGCTGAGGACCAGCTGGGGATGAGCAGTGACTGTCCCCTTCACAGTGTGTGCCCTTCTTTTTCTGATTTCTTTGCTCCCTGCTCCACACCTGGCCTTCTCGTTGACTTTGATGACCCTGGTTCCTACTTAACCCTTCAGGTTTCTCA
>NW_017731765.1:1498638-1507568 GCF_001890085.2 Hipposideros armiger | reverse complement strand
TTTTTTTTCCCCCCTGCTCCTATTTTTGTGAATGTACTTGTTTTCTGAACTAAGGTGGAATGCCTTCCTCTTAGATTAATTCCCAGGGCACATCTGTCCACATACATGTTAAATTGGGTAAGCCACCAACCTGTGTGGCCCGAGAGGCCTAGAGTTGAGAGACACTTCTGTAAATGTCAGAATGATACTTCCTAAGACCTGTGTTATGGATGCAAGCACAGATGCAGACATTATTCAGGGAACCAGTGCAAACGAGGAGCTGGCCTTTATTGTATGTCTTTTAGGTAGTAAAGGCGCTCTGTTAGCTACTTAATTTATTTACTTCTCAAAGCAAGTTCAAAGGCATGATCCCCACTTCTGCTGTTAGGAAACCAAGGCTCAGAGTAGCTACTAGTCCTGCCCAGGAACAAAACTGTGATTCAAACTCAGGTCTGTCTGCTGCTCAACTCTATGCCCTTTCCACGTTCTGATTATAACCCATCATCAGTCCTGACAAGCAGGGGCCGAATCTGGAATGCTTCCTACTCCGATTTATGTATTTTCACCCATTCTTTCTCATCTGCCTAGTGCATGAGACATATGGACATGACCCTGGAAACTGTGTAAATCAACCATTGCTAACAGTGGGCACAAAGAGGCCTGACTAAGCTCTCGCAAACAAGAAAGACCTTGAGTGAATCCTTTTGTCAAGTTAAGATGTCATTCATTGAAGGAGCTGAGCTTTGGTCGGCTTCCTCGTGGAGCCTACAGTCTGGTGGAGGTGCCAGGAATGTGGTGGCGAAGGGAACTGGGCAGAGGAAAGCCCTTGTAATGATTAGAATCATCTCACGTGGATCCAGTTGATCTATAGCTTTGGATTTTCACATATTAGGTTAGTTTTTAAACAGGGAGTGAAACTTAACAACTCGTGTCTAGGCTGGGTGAGACTTTTAAGGTAGGGCTCTGCCAAAGGTTTCCAAAATTTTAATGTGGATGAGTCAGGGCCCAAATCCTCACAGCAAACTCTGTTCGCTTTGCAAGGAAGATGATTTGTGAAGGCCAGTGGAGACTGTCTGGACTGAGATTAATCCAGAAGGTGTTGAAGATGGTAAAGCCTGGAGACATTGATTCTGAAAGTTAACTGCTCTGTGGGTGGAAGGCTGCTCCCGATTTCTAAAGGCAGAAGGACTCGGCTGCATTTTCTATGAGAAATAGCACCATCAGTACAGCCAGCTGATATGTGCAATAATTATATTTCTTTTCCTTCTGCTTCAATAAATACTGGCAATGTGTATTAGGGGAAAAAATTACACAGAGAGATGGGATTCTACCTTGATGGGATTTTACGAAGGGAAGTAAAAGCAGACCGTAATTCCAAACACAACTGAGTAATTAATGTCAACTTAACTCATACTTCCACTTCTATATATGTACCCTTCACAAAGTGACTTTTGGATTTTGCTGGCAAACCCTCTATAGAAAAGCAATTTCTGCTTCTGCTTCTCTATGAAGTCTTGACATTTATTGGAGGAGTTACCTTCATGGATAGAGGTTCTACCCTTTTAAGTACCTTTACATGTCAATGAAAGGTCAAGACATCCTCAATCCAGATAGACATGGCGGATGGGAAAATGGGATCTCTGTTTGTGATGGAAACACATGGTAATTTGGTGTAAGAATTTTCAGTTCCAGGAGATGGGAAGTTTGAAGTCATTGGAACCTTCCAGCAATTTGAAAAGAGACTTGAGAAAACCTTCTGGTAATTAGAAGACAGCTTTAAGAAATAAAACCTAAAAAGGCCCACTTTAATTTTAGGGCACAGCTGTTGTGTTGTTTTTGGCAGGATGAGGGTCATGAAAGAGAGGAAGTGGTGGACAACCTGAGCTGATCAGTACACACGATATTGGGAAATACTGGCTCCCGAAGAGGACCAGGACCAGCAGAGTCAGAAGGGCTCAAGTTCTGTTCCTTATTAGTCTGCCAGGAGCCACAGCGCCCAGGATTGATAGCTACCCTGTACCTCTCCCTGAGGAATCAGACAGACAAGCTAGTGCTTCAAGGGTCGAAAGGCAAACAGCCACCTCTAGCCCAACTATATAAACAAAAGAAACATTTACCGCTCTGTAAAAGCCCATGATAAAGCACTTTCTTATACACCAATTTGGTGAACTTTGGATAAGATTGTGTTCCAATTACCTTCCGTCTTATATAATGTCTCCCTCATGAAAGCACAAAGGGCTTATAATGTGTTTCTCACATTTCCTCTGGCACGAGGGCTTTATCAGAATGCTAAGACATCTCGCTTATGAAACAGGCTATTTCCCCCTTGATTCAGTCATTCCTGCATGTGGTTACTTTATAAAATGCATTCCCCCCACCAACCCCCACCTCCCGAGATACCTCTCCAAAGATCAGATTCTTCAAAAACCGAATCAAAGGGGATTGTTTGAAATTAAGAAGGCAGGAACCCGTTTATGTGATGAAATATGGATTATCATTAAGTTGGCGAAATACAGAGTTTGCTTCTGCTTTTCTCCATAAGAAATGAAGTTTTCTTAGCAGCTCTAAGGAGGAAGACAGGTCTGCCTCGATACTTCATAACACACATTCTTAAATCATCTCTCTTTTCAACATGGCTAATGTGTTTTATTCCACCAGTATTCACCCATAGCATCTGTTTGTGTTATGCACCAAACATCATATCACCGCGCTACTGAAGGCTACTTCGTGCTACTTAGGCTAAAAGAAAAGAGAACTTGAAATCTCTTTCCTTTTACTTAAAAAAAAAAAGCAAGCAAGCAAGCAAGCAAAGGAAGAAGTAGAGAGGACATTTCAATTTGTGGTATTCCAGGTCAGTTGCTATCAGCTATAGGATCTCAGCCATGCCAGAAGGGTCTGATCTTACGGTATTTGCCAATTTGGAGATCATGTATGCTTTAAACAAGCTGAAATAATAACTGTGAGGACCCCAAAGTAGAGTGTAAAAGGGAACATGGACCCCTGTGGGAAATAGATTAGGAAATCCTGTAAGGCTACCCAAAATGTGGCTCAGCTTCAGGCAGGAAGCAGAGAAAGTGCTGACAGCACCCCACAGTTAGTACGTAGCAGGACATGGGCTCGGAGCCTCTCCAACCAGGGACTTCCCAGATAGGATGGCATGGCTTGAGTCTTTTGTCATTCTCGATTCCTTTCTAGGAAGGATGAATCCATTCCTTTTTTGAACATTGAACATTTATTACAGTCCTGTTGTACTCTCGATGCATTCTATCTCTATCTCTTTCTTCTAAGCTTTGAGTTCACACCTGGCTGCCTCTTTGCTACACAGCCTGATGATATTTTAAAAATAAAGACAGAAAAGAAAAGGGAAGGCTTCGGAGCGCAGCTAACCTGAGCCGTTCTGGCTGTGCTTCCTCGTAGCCCTGTGGTCTGAGGCAGGCTGCTCAGTAACTCTGCGCCTGTTTCCTCATCTGGAATGGGGATGGTCATACTTCATGTTGTGAGGATCTGATTAAACAATGGGTGTAAAATGCTTACTGGCACATAGCAACTATTTAGTGAATGGTAGTTACTGCAGTTATGTTGCAGACGTTACGGTGACTGTTTCAGAGACTCACTCGTAAACCACAGAAACATTTCGTGTACTAGAACTCAGTTGTTCGGCAGCCTCCTTTACTGATCATAAATAAAAGCAAGTAAATATTATACAATTAAGGAAGTAAGCAGAAAAGCCTCTAAATAGCCAAAATATATAGAGTCCTTAGAACTATGCACTTTTCTCATGGGGTGCTTTTCCCATTCAGTTCTTTACTCATTGGGTCCTGTGTATTTGTGTTTTACACAAGATTTTTAACAGCTGTGACAACTGATTTCTAAGCCTATAGCAGATTAGATATAGCAAATTAAAAGGGAGACGGAGACGGACCAATAGAGACAGCTCCACAGTGGGCAGAAATAAGTAATAGCTCAATAGCAAGTGCAAGGAAAACCCATCGAAAGCAGACAGAAACGTCTAGAAACACAAAGCCATTTAGTGAATGACACGGGTTCTTAAACCTTAGCCTGTGTTGAAACACATGGAGGGCTTGTTAAAACACAGATTGCTTGACCCACCCCAAGAATGTCTGAGGCAGTTGTAGGTCTGGGGAGAATTCTGAGTACTGGCCCTTCCAAGTTCCCAGGTGATGCTGCTGTTCCCTGTCCACACCAGTAGAGACAGTACACCATCGAATGGTCCATGGCCTAATTTTGAGATCCAGAGATCAAGAAAAATGTTTGATTTTGTTCACTATCCTCTGTTGAAGAAGGCAAAAGGGCTTGTGCTCCATTTTAGAAAGATATTATATTCAAAATAATGAATAGAAAAAAACAACTTTTTTTGGTATGTAAAGAGGGAGCTTTCAACTATCAGAAGAGAGAACTGTCCACAGTGATGTATTATTGCCTGAGACTCCTAGGTATCCAAGTCTGCTGGGAGCTGTTTTAATGGGGATCGGAAGTACCTCTTCCCACCTGACAATGCTGTTTATGAGTTTTTGGAGGTATTTGTGTTTGTGTGATTGCTGTGCTTCCTCCTCCTTTTCTTAGTAACTTTCTAGACAAAAAGACTTCACAAACAGATGTTTTTTTTTCTACCACACCAACTGTTGGATTCAACTTAGCTCTTGTAAATAGTTGAGCTCGTTTTAGTAACAATGTCAAAACACTGGGCTCTGCAGTAGTTGCATATACAGGCACCATACTGCCGTTCTCTTCTCAGTTCCTTTTGCCAGTGAGTGGTAATTTCTGTCAACAGTAAATAAAGGCTAAGAAGCAAATCATGGACTAAGGTGACTGCCTTTCTCGTGAAGACTGTTGCCATTCGAACATCCAATTTTAAAATTTTTCATTAAATACCAGAAAGGTATATCTAGATTGACACTACTTATTCCTGGGCAAGGTTGTATTTTAGTAACTGGGTATGAACTTGGTCTTGTTCCTTGACTTGAATTGACGTATTGGAACTCTTGCATCATGGGTAACTTTGATCATTGTTTTGGTTACAGAACTCTCGCATACCAGACCTTCTCGGAACAGCATTTTGTTCCTTGCTAATCTCAGAGGTGCTGAAGTACTTGTCTTCCTCCTATATCAGAGGCAGTATGTTTTTTAACCGGAGAAAGAATGCCATCTTCCATATCATAGTTAGGGAATTATTTTCATTAGGCAGATCTCTCTCTATGGTTCGTCTCGTTGGGGCATTGAACTGTTGAAGTTACTTAGGGATGGTGTTTTCTTTTGAGCCTAAATCTAGTAAAAAGTGATGACTGTTCCCAGGATGTTCACTGAAAAATGAGTTATGGCTCTAAGGTTTGGTGCTGGGGACTGAGAGAGGAGGGAGAGAAAGAGGACATGACTACAGCTCTGAATATCCATCTCTGCATGTGGGTACCACGTAGAAATCCACCCCCGATGTGGGTGCCTTGTTGTCACCACTGGCAACATGAAATCTGAGCCATCGTATTTCTTGATGATAACTTGGAATAAAAATAAAGATTTCTGAGGCCACCGTTACGTATTTTCCCTGCCTGTTTAGCTGACCAGATTATTCTCTGCTGATGTCATTGAATTGCGTGCAGCTAGAACCTGGACGCTTTGGCTGAAATCCAGTGGCTCATGTAGTTAGAGTTCTATTTATGTGGGATCACGCTGATCATTGCATTAGTACTGTAATCAGGAATAGGTCAAACCTTTTACTTCTATAGGACAATGCAAAATATTTAGTACTTGTATTTAAATAGATTCTAGAATATTTAGGAACATCAGAATATCATAACAGTGATATTTTAGGTAGGCAATAGCCATTTAAATGCTGTTTTATAACATTAATGTAGGATCTGACACTCTCTGTAAGAGCAATCCATAAAAATAAGCAAGACTATAATTTTCCTTTTAATTTAGTGTCTGCCTTTGAAATGGCTTTCTATGCATTTACTATGACTGGCCATGTTAGTGCTGATCTAATGCCCTCTTCAAAGAAATCTTTATGTTTTCTACAATCTGTGTTACTGAGCTATATTGGGGTAGGGTATCTGGGTTAGATTAAGAGAAGTTAACCCATCTTGGTTCACAGTTTTTACTTTGATTTCAGGCTTGTACTAATGATGCCTGTGGCTTCTGATGGCGTTACTGTCCCTTTAATGCCCTTGCAAATCTCAGCTAGATTCTTTAGGATCTTTATTAACATAAATAAAAATTGATAGTGCTTCATATATCACATCATATATCAAAAACTGAGGATGTTTTGAGTTTTAAATATCATAACTATTTTGCTGGAGAAAAACATTTTGGTCTCTGTTTTAAATGCCTCTCACATTTCTATTTGAAAAAGATACGTAATTGATTTTGCCATTACAATGCCATAGGAACCCTGACAATTTCTGTAAAACTAACAAATTCTTTTCTTTTTTCCTATCTCTTAGTCTGGCCTTTAACTCTTACAGACACGCTTAATATCACCAAGGTCACTTTTCACCCCAGCATCTCTTATTATTAAGGGTTGACTCCCTTCGGTGAGGAATATACTAATACAAATTTATAAAATTTGACCTACATCAGACTATCTTCAGCTTCAGACATGGTAATCCTTTTATTGAACATTCATCCATTTCTGTATGCATTTATTTTATTCTTTTTTAATAACAAGGATTTACTTTATTTCCTTATTAATCAGATGATGAGAATGTCAGAACAGTTCTTTTCACTTTGGACCTCACTGCCCAGTCGGCACTTTTTCTAAGTACATGGTTTAGGAACTGTGTGTGTTATCAGATTTTTAAAAAACGTTTCCATCTATAAGTATGCTATACAGTAGGGGAAAGTGGTTTCCTTAAGGCAAAGGAACACCCTTTCTGCCACCAGTCATTTCTTCAGGACGTGTTTACTGAATCCCTATTTTATTCCTGTGACTGACTGTGCTGGGGATATTACAGTGTATAAGAAAGATGTTTTTCTTTCTCTCATCAAGCTTAAAGTCGCCCTAAAGCTCTTGATATTATAATGATATCTATTTCTTTGTAGGCTCCAACTACTTTTAGAAAAAATTTTAAAATGAAAATAAACCTCACATAGAAATAACAGGAGTTGTTCTAGAAAGCACTGAACTCTGATTCTGCTCGACAGCTAGCATTTCTAGGCAGTAAGTGAGATCACAATGAAAAGAATCATGTCACCGGAATCGTAGCATTGTTGAGCGTGTGTAGAACAGATGATGCTACCAGCGTTTTATACACAGGACGCAGTCTTCTCTGGAGAAAACATATCCCCAGACTCTTTTATCATTTCTCCCACACCTAGTCTTTCTCTTCTACTTCTCTTTTCTTACTGTGCTTGGATTTTTTTTACTGGGTCAATAATGTAAAGATCCATGTTTGAACGCAAAGGATTAATTCAGAAGAACAAGTTATGTATATGAAAACATTCACTGTAGTGCTTTTTAAAACAGAAAAAAAATTAAAATAAACAATATAGGGGACTAGTGAAACAAAAATAACGGGAATACCAGACAGGTGTAAGATGACGACAAGCACCATGGGGAAACGTGGAAATGTGAAAGGGCGTGACTGAGGCAGGCGGAATACAAGCACTGCAAACATGTGTGTCAGCAATGATGCCACACGTACATATATAAAATCTTGCACTTCATATCTAGTATCTAGCCATTCATTGACCAAAATCAAGCAGGAATAATGCACGAATTACATCAAGCGTTAAGTTCTTTTTCTTAGCAAAGTAACTTAAATTAGTAATTTTAAAAGGTACTGTAAACCTGAAGGGCTTCCACCAAAAACAAAGAAGTGTTGAAGGGAAAACAAAATTCTATTTTACTTTTTAAAAGAATCATACTTTTCCAAAACCCTTCTTGGTCCAGTCTATGTTGATATTTTTAATTTTAGAAGGGTATAGTACCCACTTTCTCAGCTGAGTAAAGTAAAACGTCTCCAGAAATCCACACTGTGGTTTTTAAGAAAAGACACTTTCATAAAGAGAAAATCAAAGTAACTCAACATTTATTTGGAGGTTAGGCTTCCATCAGCCTCAACCACCTGGAACCTGGAAGTGAGTTTTTTTAAAAATAAACAAAATAAACATTACAAATAAACTCTGAGAGAGGTGTGCATGGGGGTGGGGGCACCCTTTACAGCTAACCCTGGAGAGGCTTGGAGTCACCTGAAATCCTTAGCAAGCCATCCACATATAAAATAAGAGAGCAGACTAGAAGCAGCGTGAAAGCAAGAAGTGCCGAGAGAGTCGGAAAACACGCAACATAGAAAGCAGACGTGAAGGCCTGGAAGGCATGGCAGTTTGGGGCCATTTAATGCAAAACCAAAGAGCTGGGCTGAGTTCCACACCTACCCCCAAAAGAATTGAATTGCAGCCTGTTATTACTAATAATATAATGATGATCCTGTAATAAACCATCAAGAAGATGGTATTTTCTGTTTAAGGATATATGAATGTAAGTATATAATATTGTAAGTATATAATATTATAGAAAGAGTCCCATAAAAATAGCTTTTACTTCAGTGACTAAAACTTCAGTATCTGGATAATTCAACTACGTGGTATACTGTATGTCTCTTAAAGCCAGAAAAAGCGTTATCTTAGCCATCACCTTAGAACATTCTTTTGCTGACCAAGAGGCTGTTCCTTAGACTTCTTCTGTTTTATGCCAGTTAATTGACTGATTTTGTCCTCTTGCTACGGTTATAGAAGAAAAGCTCCTGGGAGATAGTCCCCGATGTCTGTATCAGTCTTTTAGGGCAAATTTTGGTTTTGGATTCCTAGGACAGGGTTTTTATTAATTTATGTTTTTGGTTTTTTTTAAGAGAACTTTTTAAAAATTTTTTTTTAAGATTTTTATTGGGGAATTGGGGGGATGGGAACAGTGCTGGGGAATTGGGGGAAGGGGAACA
>NW_017731765.1:1491401-1498382 GCF_001890085.2 Hipposideros armiger | reverse complement strand
GGCAGTGTCACTGGCCCTCATATGTGGGATCCGAACCAGGGCCCTCTGGCATCCCAAGCGAGTTCTTAACCATCGCGCCACTCGGCCGGCCCTAAAATTTTTTAACAAATAAAGCAAAGTTTCACCATCTCATTCTCTGATGTTCAAAAATTAAGTAGCTTCTGTGTGGTGTAAAGGAGACATGGCCTCTGAAGTTCAGAAGGCAAGTCGACGTGCTTTTGCTGTATTCTAACTCTGCTGAGAGCCCTGGATTTGGAGTTAGACTGCTTGAGTTTAAAGCCTGGCTCTGTTATTTACCAGCCTTATGACGCTGCACAATTTCCTTAACTTCTCTCGTTCTCAGTTTCTACGTCCCAAAAAATGGACCCTATATAATAGGGCTGTTAGAATAGCCCATTTAAAGTGTATAGTTTAGTGCCTGCACACAGTAAGCACTCAATAATTAGAAGCTGTTATTATTACTCATCAGTTTATTTTTATGGCCAGGAGACTTAGAGCGTGATTGAATCTCTTCCTGATGACTCAAGGAGACTATGAAAAGAAAACTAACATTAGCTGCAGGTATCCTCTGTGTCAGGCCTGGATAAGGTGCTTTTTAGAACGTATGTCATACACCCTTAGAAAGCACTTGGGAAACTGAGGTTATTTCTGATTATGAACACCAGCTAATAATGAACACCACATGGTACTGTGTGGCAGGAACCATGTGGCGTTGGTGGTTGTGTACACACATATAATAGGAGGCCCAGTGATTTCCAGAGAGGTCACCGTTAACCTCCAGGTGGCATCTTGGGCACCCTTTCTTCTCTGTCAGTGTCCGCTGCCCCCTGTCCTTACTGCCAAGGCCACACACCCCTGTTGCTGCAACTGATCCTCATTCTTTTTCCTTCTCTCCCTTCCATCTGCTTTTCTTTCTTTGTCCCTCTCCTGTCACCGGCTCTCCATTTCTAGGGTTTTGAGTTAAAACATTGGTCTTTTATAGACACTGATTGATAGCCAGTCAATGTATTTCTTTCTCTTTTTTTTTACACTGAACTGATCATTAGGTTACAGGTGTAAGCCCTTGGGTGTGGGTCTGTCTGTCCCCGTTACAGAACACTGCCTGGCCCTTGGTGGGCGTTCAGTAGGGACTTGGTGACAGAACTTGTGACATGTAATTTTGGACCCTTGGAAGTCATGTTTACATGTGGCTGAGTGCTCAGGGGTTGTTTTTACCTCCAAAGAGGTAGTAGAATATGTGTTTCTAAGCTCCTTTTGGACCTCGGGTTTCCCCAGATTTCTAAAGGATCTAGAAAGCTAGATTCAGGATAAGCAAAATATAAGTATAGTTGTGATTTGCATCTTGTTATTCAGACAGCTGTTTAGTTACAGTAACCCAACAGCCTCTTAGAAATGAATAAAAAGCCAAAAAAATAAACAAAAACAATAAGAAAACTGTCGTCAGAGAGCTGTCTGAATAAGGGGCAAAAAATTCTCTCTGCTCTGGGATCTTGTTTTCAGATGAGTACTGGTGGTTTATCAAATATATTAAGTCTGCATAAACCAATTAATACCATCTTAATATACCCGTAGAATTGCAATAAACAGCAAAGTAGAAGTTTTGATGATCTGAGCTGTGAACATGTCACCCGTTATTTCAAATCACTTAATTTTAACAAATAAGTGAGGTATTTGGGGGTAGGGGAACAGTGTTGATAAGAATAACAGTGTTGAGTGAGAAGGGGCTTTAGAGGGCACGTGGTCTGACCTAAATAATACGGGAATTCCATCTGTGGAATCCCTGACAGATGGCCGTACACTTGTGTCTTGATTACTTTTTAGTGTCAGGAAATCTGTTATTTCAAGAGGCAGCATATTTCATTGTTGGACAGTTCGAAACGTTAAAAAGTAATATTTTTATGCATTAAGATAAAATTTCTAACTTCCATCCACTGATCCTAGAATATTTACTAAATATTCTGGAGTTGTATTTTAGCAGAGGGTGACTAAGAAGCTGTCAGATGTTTGTTGAACACGTAAGTGGAGATTCCTTACTATTTGGTGCTATGGAAGACACTTAAGGTTATGAGGCGGTCCCTGCCTGTGGGGAGCTCACAGATGCACGAGGAGACAAGATGAACACATTCTAAATAACTGACAAGTGATGAACAGAGAGCCGAAGTTTTCCATGTACTCTCCTAGGTATGGAAGCCCTAAAGGAGGAAGTTAGGAGATAGGGAATAAATCTTGAAATCTGAATATGATTTTACCAGGCAGCAATGGTGTGAAAACAGTAGATTTCGGTCCAATACTGAAGAGACGACCATCCCAATAGACACAGAAGACAATAATGGAAATTAAGTTAAATAAGGAGATGGAGGAGGAGCTTGAAAACTCTGAAGAAGTCTTTTTTAATTAATCAATCAATCATGTCTTCCATTACCGTTTTCCAAGATATAAAAGTTATACATGCCTGTAATAGAAATGCAAACAATACAGAAATATATTAATTAAAAAGTGAAAGAAACAACTTACCTTTTCGTTCCCGTCCCCATTCTCTATGCCTAACTACAGGTTTAACCACCTGATGTATATTCTAGGTGTCACCAAACTATGGCCCATGAGCAAAAATGGGCCCACCACCTGTTTGTGTATGGCCCACAGGCTAAGAATGATTTTTACATATTTAAGTGGTTGAAAAGCACTCAAAAGAATAATCCTATTTCATGAGATGTGAAAATTGTATGGAAATTCAAATTTTAGTGTCCATAAATAAAGTTTTGAATTTTGTCAATAAAAATTTTGTGGAAATTCATTTTCTCTCTTGTTACATAAACATCTACATAAGAGCCTTGAGTTTGCCTTTTGGCCCCCAGAGCCTACAGTATATACTAAGTGGTTCTTTACAGAAAATATTTGTTGGCCGTGGTGTATTCGTTCAAAAACGTTTTTATAGAAAGACACACATGTGCATATTTATACTGCTGTGTTTTGTTTCTAAAAGTGGGATTCTATGAACCATGTTATAGCAAAGTTCTTTAGATCCCAACCAGTTAATTAAGTAAGATCCACTGCTTGTTGTGAGGGTAAACAATGTCTTGCGGTCACGTGGCCCAGAGGGAACACCAAGGATCCGAGTATGTGACCCCTGCAAAGATCCAGGCGCAAAGTGATGTGCTCCCAGCCTAGATTACCTGAATTCAAGTGAGAGTGGGAGCCAGATGTGAGACTTAACAAAGGAATAGTCCAGGGGGCATGGTGAGTCACTAAAGCAGATGAGATGGGGAGCAGTTAGAAGTGTGCCCCATTTCCAGGTCGGTGCTGGGGAAGACAGGAAGACTATTGGAAGGGACTGTCTGGAGAGGCGAGAGTCGGACTTGCTGGATGTGAAGGGTCTATCCAACTCTAATGGGGAGCATTGGCCGTGGCTGCCGACAATTCACATTACATTTGAAGAATGCGTAGCTCCTCACAGTGCGTTTGCATCTTGCATGATTGATTTCATAAAATCCAAGTTTTCACATTTTGAATGAAGGAAGTTCTATGTGCCAGTTTTCAGTTATATGCAGCTCATAAGTGACATCCATTAGGTTAACGCTGGATATTTGGGCTTCATGTAAAAACAGGGTCTGGGAAAGCAGTGAATCATGGGGACAAATTTATCACCCTTTCCCTTTCCTAGTAGGGGAGAATAGTTGTAGATTTAAGAATGTTTTGAGGGAAGGAGATTATCATTACATAGGATACGTGGGATTTTTGAGGGACAGTTGAGGCTGCCATTTCTACCACCCTCACTCACTCCATTGAGCAGATTTCTACACACGGGCCTGTGTGATTCAAGGCAGTCACAGAGCTTTGCTTTGCACACACAACACTAGTTTGTGCTCAGGTGTGCCCTGCCAGTGTGCGAGTCTGTGAAAACGAGGGAGCGTTGCAGTATTGTGCTCTTCCTTAGACCACGGAGCTGGATACCCCGTCGTAGCTCCACCTTGTGGATTGTGTGTCGGTGGTGAGACCATGCAGCTCCTTTTCTCTGAGTATCCTCTCAGGGCTCATGTTAGTGTTAAAATATTAGAGAGTGAGGTAGCGATAGGTGCGTACATTTAGCCTTTCATTTGACTTATGTTTCATCCATGTCTGGGTTGTTTCATAGGTTTTACTCAAGCCTCCTACATACTAATTTTTTTTTCCCCTTTACCCATTTCCTGACAGCAACAGATAAATGAGATCACAAAGTAAGAACCTTTAAGGAGGATGGAAATAGAATGGCACCACAACTCTGAGACAGTGGCACAAGTTGGCACCCAAAGATGAGGTATCCCTAAGAGGTATGAAGTATGCCTCACTGTGATTCACAGAGCGTTGGCTGGGACCAGTGGTCCCGTCGCTGCGCCATGGGCTTAAAGTCAGAAAGCCTGGCTCTTAATGTCAGCCCCTCCATTGGCTTGCTCTGTGATGTTATAAGCGGCAAAACGCCTCTGTTTTCCAGTTAGGAAAGGAGAATAATCACAGTTTAACATCCATTTATGCCAAGTGGGATGCTTGGGAATAAAAAGCAAATATTTGCAAAGCACTTTGAGCATTCTCAAAAAAGAGTGACATTTCTATTTTCATCATTACTAGAGCTCTGTTCAGTGTGTACCGGCCTTGGTGAAGACTCATTAGATACTCTCTGCCAGAAAAGAATCTCCCAGCCATTACTTTTATAATCACCAAGACGTTCTCCTCCTGGAACCTTTACTATGGTTTTAAACTGAGTGCCTATTGGAAGAGAAATCATGGATTCTAATAGTGACATTGCTTCTTGTCCTTAATGGAGATATTTTTGTCATTAGCATATAGGCATGTTTGCTATGCTTTCAGAAAAGTATAACTTTACTTTCATGATTAAATGTTGTTTTTTCTCAATGGGAGGGAATTTCTGGGATCTGACTAAACACGCAGAGTAAAAGAAATATGGATTAATTAACATGCTGTTATATAAACTGTGGAAGAGGAGTTCCTAAGTCTCTCTATTGTACTAGTGCTTCGCTGTCATATTTTTCTCTGTAGCGGAAAATTCAGTGGATACTGGATCAAAGTTTCATTTTTTTCCCTGGGTAATTTCATCAGGTATCAAAGAGGATTGTTCACAAAGTGATGTCACCTTAGTAGTGATTGTGAAGGAGGTGTGGGTCTTATTAAACTATGTTTCCCCTCCCAGTGATTTGTGTAGAATCGCTGCTGCTAGAACAGATCTCGTTGTATGGGGGAGTGTGGTATCCCCCGGGGTGAAGACTGCTGGCCTCTTAAGAGGTCTTGAGTTATAGGTTCTGAGACCCACCCAGGAGTGAGGGGCTGAAAGTTTCCTCCTTCAGGTGTGAGCCCAGAGCAGTGAGAACTGTGTTCAGTGGTGCCCACACCCGTGGAGCAAATGGCTGCTTTGGAGAGCCTGGTGGGTGATACCAGGTTGTACAGCTGTGCCCCGAGCAGTAGGTGTCACTGTAGTCAGTGGCTTTTACTGCTCAGAGCTGAAGGGGTTAATTGGGTGGGGTTTATTTGGGCTGATAGAGGCCCATCTGCACCCTCCAGGGTGTTATCTTTGTCTCTGGGGCCCCAGCTGACCCAGTGAAAGGCCCTCGTCCATACTAAAAGACACCATTTTTTTCTCTAAGAAGGGAAGAAAGATACTTTTCCATCTGTATTTTAGAGCCTAAGGCGAGGCTGTTTGATGGGGTAGGTTGGATAAATAGGTGAGATAATCCTTCTAAAGTTTGGTGGGAGGGTCAAGACAGACTGGAAGGGAAAATTCTATGAAAAGAAATGAAAGACTAGAGAATAGCAGAATACATTTTCTTGCTGTTGGCCCTGAGCCCTGTTATATTCAGGCAGTGTGAGCTTTCAGAACTATCAGCATCCTTCTCAGAAATTTCCCTTTACCACAAAGGAGGCCAAGAAAAAAACATCTCTTTCTATCAGAGATGTACTTCTCCTTTCCCACTTTCCACTCCAGAAAGTTAATTTTCAAATGCTAAAATGGAATTCAGGACTTAGAAATAGCTACTGTGTTGACTAATTAAAAAAAAAATCCTGTGATTACATAGCCAATTGCTTTTTCAAGTACACCCAATTTTACTTTTTTTTTTTTTGGTCTAGTAGCACCCTGCTGTGAAAACAAAATAAAACCTAGTAAACTCACTGTAGAGTTTTAGATTTATCTTCTCTCTTCCTTTTTGCCTGAGTAACCCATTTCTCTCCCCACCCACCACTCAGGCAGTTCAGTATAGTTTGTCCATAAAAAATATATATGAAGGCATTATATGTGATTTATCCCTGATACTCATTAAAAATAACTCCTGT
This sequence comes from Hipposideros armiger, assembly GCF_001890085.2. NCBI lineage: Eukaryota > Metazoa > Chordata > Mammalia > Chiroptera > Hipposideridae > Hipposideros > Hipposideros armiger. Next base: position 1,492,064 of record NW_017731765.1, on the reverse strand, counting down.
CCAGTCTTGGCTCTTCCCCCTAGCCTGCCTGTTGGTTGCTGCTAACACCCTGTTTGAGTCTTGCTCTTAATGGTTAAGCTCAGACTCCTCTCTGTCTCCCTCTCTCCCTCTCTCTCTCTCTCTCTCTCTCTCTCTCTCTCTCCCTCTCTCTTTCTCTCTTTCCTTCTGTCTCCCTCTGAGTGAGTGGCTCGGTTTAAACCATCCGCACACTTGCTGAGCCAGGTGGCGTTGCTTCCTGCCTCTCCTGCTTGCTGTTGCTAAGTGAGAGGCACCATATCACACATAAAGCTGAACCAATAGCATCCTGACCCCCATAGGCTGGTAAAAGCTGAAGAAAGAGACTCCCACAGTGTGGTCTGTGGCCTATGGGTCCCCCCTCCTCACTCTCCCCTCCCACCTTTTCTTTCCAACAGGAAAGGGAGGCGGTGAGGGAGACGGTAGGAGGGAGACGGGAGAAAGAGAATGGGGGAGGTGAATCCTAATATGCCTTGCTGTACTTGAGATAAATGCCATTTTTTCTTTGTGAAGAAAAGGAATGGTCGCTTCTCTCGAGCAATCACAGACTGGCAGATGTGCCTCTTTCTGCCCCCAAACTGCCTGTGTTGTCAAAGCTCAAACTCTGAATAAGATGTCTGTTGACCTGCATATCTGCTTGCTTTTCTC
>NW_017731765.1:1474305-1490862 GCF_001890085.2 Hipposideros armiger | reverse complement strand
ACCCTGTAGAGGAAGTCATCGGATCATCCTAGGGAATGGGACAAGAGAAGAGGGATATTTATAAAGGCCATTTTAACAAATCCTCTTTTCAGAATGTCGTAGTTTTTGGCAAGGTCTATGCAAGCACAAAGTGCAATGAAAGGCTGTTCTTAACTGGATAACTGCCAGTGTAGACAGCCAGGGATACAGTTGAGATTATACAGAGGAAATGACCTTTCTCCTATAATTACCTGGATATTTTGGGCAACATCAGACCCAAGTTACCTAGGTAATTATGGCTTTGTAGATGTGACCTTAGAACAAAACATATTCCAGTGAAGTTTTCCACGGAAAAGGTTTGCTGTCTTTGGTGAGAAAAATAGCGAAGGTATCCACTGTTTTTGCAACCATGTGAAAGTCCAGTTACAAGTAGACTTTCTTTGGTTCTACGCCCAGTAGGTTCCCAATAAATTTCTCCTGACCTTTTGGAGATGGTTTTATTTGGTCACTCGTGTGCCTTTTGAAAAAATAACCTGTATTTGTTTCTCAGTTAAGGGTGTTGTAGTTTTCTGTAACCTATTCCTGGATTTCCTTTGTTTTGGTGGGATATCAAAAGGATGGTATTCATGGTTAAACTGTCCATTTCCCTCAAGAAGTATTCCTTTCATACTTGAAATTCTATCCTGCTACTAGACCAGAAATCCAGTCCTCTTACTCAGTATCACACAGAAAAGTGGTCATTTTTCTCCTACTTTTCCCACTTATTTTGTCCAGCCTTTATATTAGTGTTTGTCTTTTTTATTGTTTTGAACCAAAACGAAAATGTTTTCATAAAGGGAAGCATGTGGTATTAGATTAGCCAAAAGGGAATTACCAGTGAAAAACCTTACCAAAGGCTGAGTAACTGGAATGTTTTTGTTGTAAAAACCTATCTTTTTTTCTTTTTCTTAATATCATGAAGTAAAAGACAGTCAGTTGCCACCAGTTCTTACATGTACCATTTAATGCTAAAATTCATAGATAACCTCCAGACCTCATTTCACTTACTTTCAGGCTCTTCCAGGATAAACTAGAGCTATGTACAGAGAGCTAAATACTTGGATCTGAGTGATACCTTCATCCTCTGCTGTGTCCATTTTTGGGGGGAAGTGTTAATGATAAACTAAAGCTCCAAAAGTGGACAAAGGTATTTAAAAAAAAAAAAAGGACCGGGCATCACGTCGTGTAAAACTACTTGCCCCTCCGTTATTCATTCACCACTCTCCTGTTTCATGTTCAGCCCTGTGCTGAGAGTTTTGAGCTAAAAATGGCTGGCGTGGTGCCTCCATCTCCAGGTTGCAGCCCTCTAGCTTTTACCGGCTTCATTATTCAGATACAGGCGCCATAGTTCTGCCAAGTAAACCTGCCCAGACCAGCTCTTCCTGACTCTCTCCTTCTGGTTGGTAATTCTCTCCCCTTCAAATCCCTGTGCCACACCCACCGCCACTGCCCTGACTCAGCCAGCCAAGCACAAGGCCCTGTAAGTCCCTCAGCACTTTCTCTCCCCAAATTCGCACTTGTCAGACATTCTTTGGCGACTTAGTTATGACTTCTCTGCCCTGGGCACCTGCTATGCGCCTCTGCTTTCTCCTCACTGTGCCTTTGCTGGAGCTGGGCTGTCCTTCCAAATGGCTTCTCTCCCCCCAATCTCTCCCTGTGGAAATCTCGGCCCCCAAACTCCATCTCATGTACAGTTTCTGTAGTGAAACTTTTCTCTCAGCCTCTCCCACGCAGGGTGCATCTTCTAGTCCTCGGAAGACGCAGCTTAGTCTCTTCCTACCTCTCTTTAGAAACTCGCCGTGTTCTGATTTGTACATGCCGTATTTTTTATCATGCCAGGAGCAGCTCAGAGGAGGGCAGTAACCACTCTTCTATATTCCCCCATCAGCCTCCCTGCAATGCCGCATCAAATAAATACATGATTACATACAGACTGCATTTGCTGTACAAACTCAGCCTCAAGACGGTCTCCCAAATGCCCTTTGCATCTCAATGGCTAAACCTAAATTAATTTCTCCTTTATAGAAATTCCGAAACTGTGTCCACCCCGCTTTTATTTTAAGCTTTTCAGGGCTCTCGCCGCGTCTTCCTCATCTTCCATTTCCCAAAGTACCTAACATTAGCTCCTCGTACCCAACAGGCACTGAAAAATCCCTGTTGAATTGTCACATCTTGAAGCCCAGGAAACCTTAAAGATGATGTCTGTAACTCTGCAAGCTTTCAAATATGTGTAGAGAAGAACGGAATTTATGTGAATATTTTAAATCAGATCATGAGATCAGAAGAGTTCGGCTAAATACTATTGTATGTATCCGTCAGGAGAGGGTAGGCGATGATATAGTAGCAGGTAACCCCCAAATCTTAGTGATTTTAAGCAACAGACATTTAGTTCTTGCTCATGCTCATGGTGGGTAGATGGAGAGAGGAGGGACGCTTAATCATTGTCACTCAGGGACTCATTCTGACCAGACCAGCCACTATCTCACACCAGCGGTTATGCCAGAGGAAAGAAAGCACCACAGGGCCTAACACCAGCAATTTAATGTTCCCGTCCAGACAAGGTACCTGACACTCGGCTCACAATTTAGTCCCCAGAACTAGTTTCATGAGCCCATCTAACCACATGAGTGCCAGGAAGTACAGCTCTGCCATGTGCCTGGAAGATAGAGCGCTAGAAATGTTTGGAGGATAGCATAAAATGACTCCCACATTTCGTTATCCACTCAAAGGTTTTTAGAGGAAGTTTATATGTGATAGTGAGCATGGAGGCATGGAGAAGACTCACATAATTCCTCCCCCTTTGCATAGAGTATTCTTTTTCCTCACCCACCAAGACAGATTGCTGTGCTTTACTCTAGAAGGCTTGGCCATAGCAGTTAAGGAAGGAGTGGTTCTGTGATCTCTCGGTATAAAATGGAGAACTTGCCCATTGTTTATATCTCTTCAGCGGCTCTTACCAACGCTTCAGAGGCTCTGATGCTTGCGGCACCTCTCCAAGGACTGCCTTCCAATTCACTCTGAGTGTCGCCACAGGCGGGATCATAGGAAATCAGTACAAGGTTTTATGAATTTAGTCTAAATAATTAGAGTGTACAAGTGTTGTGGAATAGCTGCATTATTTTCCATAGTAAAAAGCTGGAAACAGCCTGCATGTCCAACATAAAAGATTAGCTATGTTCGTTACGACATGTGGAAAATGGAGTAGGTGTAGCCATTAAAATTATAGTTTTGAAGAACATTTAATGAGATTGAAAAAATGTTGTCAATATATTGATTGCTAAGTTTAAAAAAAAACAACCCAGCACCAGAACAGAATAAATAGCAGATTTTACTTTTTTAAAATGGATTTTAACTGAAAAGAAGAACACCAATATGTGAATGGGAATAGGGTGTTCTTTGTGATAATATGAGTGTTTTTGTGCTTTTTGCCTTGGGTTTTTTTTTTTTCAAGTAAACAAATGACCTTTGTTGCACATAAGTAGATAATGTCAATATCTCTGGCCTCTGATGTGTTCATTTCAAGAAACACACATGGTGTTAGTTCTTTTAGGTGAGCAGTTTGGAATAAGCAGCGTACAGATGACTCTCGTATATTGTGGTGCCAAGACATAGGTTCGCGAACAGTGTTCTGTGGCTCAGGAGACAGTGTGACATCAGTTCCCACTTGCCCAGGCACAGGCGTTTTCCCATTTCTTCTGCCGAGGTGCTGTATAGATCTTTTGTGGCATTTGACTTGACATTTCACAGCTGCCGCAAATCCACTAAGCAGGGACATGACACTGGCACTTTGAGGCCACGGGTAGCACGTTGGTTTGTAAAGAGATGCTAAATTTGCTGAGAAAGTGAAAAACTGGCATGTATTTATTTTGGGCTGATACAAACTTTTGTAAAACAGGGGCCGATCCTGGAGGAACTTGTAACATTCATTCATCTTGTGTTGTGCACTCAGCTATAATGCTACAGCTGTCATCTACTTTCAATGAACAATTGTCATATTGTCAATCCACAATAATACGGAACAATTTTCATTCCCATGTGGAAGTATCACCATTGTGATATAATTCAGTTCATATTAACAATGCTTTGATGACAAGTCCCTTCCACTCCACCCTTTAGCCCTCCCTCTCTCCTTCTCTGAACCAGAGGGAAACGTATTTTGACAGTATCTCCAGTGTCAATGGTTTTCTGCTTTTAAAACAGCATGTTCACATAGCCCTCATTGAAACTCAGAGAACACACCAATCTATTTTTTCTTTTTTATAGAGCTATCCTGGGATTAGGTAGGGCCTTACTCAGAAGAACTAAAAGTATCTTTACCCATTGTCTTATTTATTATTAAAACATCCCTATGGATAAGGAACATGTATTATTATTTGCATTTTATAAGGAGCATAATTAGAACTCAGCTCTCTTCCCTTCCGATTCTAAAGTCTGTTTGTTAGAAAAGGCTGCATATTTTTCCAAGTATTAATGGTGATGTCAGGAGCTGTTTACATGGAGGAATTAACTACCCTAATGAATTTTTATTCACTGATTTTCCCTAGAGGGGAAGTTGGTTCCATGTATGAGTCTTCACCAATTTTCAAGGTACTTTCCTGTCACAATAGTCACAATAGACTATTTTAAACTGATCGAGAGTGTTGTCTTTGTTAGAATTTTCCCAAGAGCTAAATCTAGGTGGGCACAGTTGATTTGATTAAAATATACTGTGCATACTTGTATAAGCTGTTCCAGGTACGGTGCTGTAATTTTAAAATAAAATAAAAAATTATTGTGCCTGTTGGACATGTTCACTTTTCTCATTTTTTTCATTCTTCACTAGCCCAAATACTTGCCCCCAAGTATGTGGCAGAATGTGGGGAGATTGAGAGAGTTCAGGGAAGGGAGGAAGTTAGATGTCAAAAGCCACCAGACATTTTTGTAAGGTCACAGATCCCCAGATGGCTGCTTGGAAAAAAGTTAAGGTGTTACCTCCCCGGGGCCTCTTCCTCAGCATTCTTATAAATGAAAAACCAGGGCTTTGAAACAGCACCTTTCTGAAATGTAGGAAAACAAAACTGGGTAAGGAAAAGAATTCTGTCCGGTGTCCGAGCGTTGAATAGAGTCTTAGGTAAATGATGTCAATTTAACCGACAGAAATGTCTGCATACATAAATGAAGACTTGAGAAATAAAGAGAGAAGAGGGGTGAGAAGCAGAGGGAAAGAGAAAACTATATGTATACAATGTGCATCTCATGTTCAAATTGTCACAGGCCTAGTGCTGTCATGCATCCCGGAACGGTCCCGAATTTGAGTGGTTTGTTTCTTTTGGGGGCCAAACGGAGACCTGTTTTATCAGACTTGGGGCCTTCCCTGTGGCTGAGCCTCTCGGGGCATTATACCACCCAAGGGTAGACACCTCAGGGATGTGAAGTACAAGGCTGTTACTCAACAGCTTGGAACAGGAAGTGGAGACCCTGCCACTAACTGAAACTTCAGACTTCATGTGAAGTTTGTGCCCACTTGGAGCGTTGCCAGCGCACCAGGACAGATATCTCCCCTCCAGCAGGAAGCACCAGGGGGCCACAGGAAACTCCACAGTCACTTCCTGCATGCAACACTGCCTCTTCACATGGCCCCTGTGTGACTGGGTCAGACAGCGGGCATCAACCTTCCTTCTGACTTTGCCCCCTTTAAAATGGAAGACTAGATCAGGGTGGGGGTGCAGTGGGGGTAGGGATGTGTGTGGGGAGTCGTTGTGTTGACCCACAGTTGTTTATAAGGCATTTCTTTGTGGTACAGACAAGCTCTGCCAGCAGCCTTTAAAACCACAAGTTAGAAGCAATGAGTATAACTTTTGCATTCATTCATTCATTCCCTCCCTCCCTCCCTCCCTCCCTCCTTAATGCAATGGTGAATAGTGCTGGATCTGGAGTCAGACAGCTGGGTTTGAATCCCAGCTCCGCCATTCTTGGCTATGTGATTTGGGCACACTACTTCTTATTAGTAAAATGGGGACAATAATAGTTCCTACCTCACAGGAGCTCTGTGAGCATTAAATGAGTTAATAGGTGCTTCGAATAGCACCTTACACTTAGCAAGACCCTGGGAAAGGTTAGCTGTTTTTATTCATTGATCTCATGAACAAGAGACGCCTACCCATACAGACTTACGGAGATCTCCTCTAGTTAAAGGTCCCCTGTGACATAGTCAAGCTCTCTGGGTGATGGAATTGCCACATTCCTCTTAAATCCCAGAGGTATGGTTTTCCTTTGTCTTTATTATTGTCTGAATCATTTAAAAAAATATATTCTCCCCATCGTAGTGCTAGAGATGAGACCAGTCCTGTGGTTGTATGAGGGATGGGTGATTGTTTCATTCTAGTTCGTCCATTTTGAGTAGTTGTTCCACCTGCCTTAGCCCTCTCTTCCCTTTGCTTCTCTCTCTTCTTGTCACCATCCCACCTCTGCCCTACTCCACGGAGCCCAAGCTAGCAGAGGTGCCCATATCCAGAGCTGTGTGTATATCCGTGCTCATTCATCGCTGTTGCTTCGAGACTCACTCCCAAGATAGTGTAATTTGCCTCACTCAAATGAGGACACCTCAGCCTGCCTTCATATAGAAACACTTTCATATGGTTGGGCATTAAATAACTCCTGTCTAAAGAAAATAATGTCTCATTTTAAATGTCAGGAATATAAAAGTTTAAAAAATAGTCACAGCGTGTCGTGCCACACAGTGGTTCCAGAGTGTCGTCCATGAAAATTTCATAGAATGCGTTTCAGAGACAAGCAGGATGGATCAAACACTTGCTAAATAGTAATTGTAGTTCTGTTCACTCAGGGACTTGAGTTGAATTAAATGGATTAGCTTAGATTGTCATAACGTCTCCAGAATAGAAGGAGGGTAATATTTTATGTTTATGTAATAGTGGAAGAAGACTATTATTATGCATAAAATATATATTTGAATCCTATTTAAATCAGTGAAAGGTTCTTTCCTGACACTGATTCCCATGTTCTGGCAAGCTAAGGTCAGTGTGAAAGACATAAGTATGGCAGTTGTTCCGTGTATAATTTAACATTTGCATTTTCCACAAAATTATGATGTTCTTTTGTTAAGCACTTTACCCTGCATATTGTAGATTTTTTGCGGGGGTGTGCTATGCTGTTTCTAATTTCTGTTGAGCCTTATGTTAGATAGAATGTGGCATACCAGGGTTAGAGGAAGGAGGGGATGACGGACAGATTGGTGGCTGTCAGCGGTATTAACTTTGTATGGGGTGGGGGTTGTGTTACTTGTGGGTGTTCAGGTGGGAGGGATGGTCGTCCCCTACTAGAGGTGAATTCCGTTTGTGGATTCTTCTCAGTGGTTGAAAACCACGCATGATTGGAGATGCCCTCCTAAATAACAGCTGAGCTTGCATATGCCCATCTTTGTTCTTTGTGTTTTCTGTAAACTAACTCCTTTAATCCCCATAACAACCCTACGAGGTGGGCACATCATTATCCCCGTTTACAAATGGGGAAACTGAGGTACAAGGAATGCAGTACTTGCCGAAGGCCATACCTCTAGTGAGTGGCAGAGCTGGCATTACGGATTCAGAGAGTCTGGTTTAGAAACCATTGCTCTAAATACATATGGTAATTCCTCGCGAGAACATGCAGTCATTGTGCTGAGTGAGCCCTAGAAACTCACAGAAGTAAAATGCAAGATTCTTGCCCCCAATACAGACACAAAAAGATACATATACAAATATCAGACCCATATTGATGTGTTGCCCGTTGTTTGTTTTCTACAGCCCTAAAAATGTTTATTTAGAGAAATGAGAGGTGCACCTTTGCCAGCAAGCTGGGTGACCTTGGACAAGTCATTTTGTTCTTATCTGTGAAATGACGGAGCTGGATCCAATTATCTTCAAGGTCCCTTCCAGCTCTGAAGTTGTTTGGTTCCGTGTTTTTGCATAGAGCACTCTGTGGCACAAAAAACCTTTAGCACTTCCAATTGCTTTCCTCTCTGAGCCTCTTCGTTACCCGTGTAGAATTTCTGAAGCATCCTGTGGTCTTTATTCATCACACAGAGACTGTCATCTTCTCAGACTCTAGTGGAATGGCTAAGGTGCCCTCTGCAGAAGATATCGTGGCTAATGTTCTCATTACTGACTAATTGGCTAAAGAGACTTCTCTCACATTGCATTTAGCCTGATTGATAGTTTTCTATCACCTGATGGGTGGAATGGACAGCCAAACCAATTATCACCGCCAAGAGCACCCGGTACAGCCGAGCAGTGCAGCCTGAGACAAAAGGCCCTTAGAGATCAAGTCTGGGGGTGGGGTGGGGGTGGGGGGCTGCTGAGAGTTTGTTAAATGAAATGATTTTCTGGAAAGTGCAGTTTGACATGCCTTGAAATCCATGTACCTTAGGTCACCCCTGAGCGCACTGGGCCTTGTCTCATTGAAGGAGGGTGTGTTCCTGGTTCTGCTTCAAACATGGATAGCCTGGATAACTAGTTAGCTGTGTTCACGAACACTGGTTAGGTTGTGCTGAGCGAAATGTGTATCCGTTTGTTCAGAACTGAAGCTGTAGACTTCCCTCTGAGTCATGTCACACGGAGACACGCTCCATTCAGATGCAGTCTTGTAGACATAGGGCATTACTCAGGTGCCTTTGTATTCCTTTTCTTTTTATGTTGCTTATGCTGTTGAGAGGAAATAACATTCAGGTCACTTGCTTCGTCATTTAAATTGAGTCCATTGCTGCTAATGCATTAATTTATTGAAATCTATTGAAAGTGCAAACTCCAGTTTTGGAACGGAAAGATAACAATATGTTAAGGATTCACATTAAAACCTAAGTCAAGGAACTTCTTGACCACTTCTTCGTCCTTATTTTAAAAGCAGAGGGACAGAAGTCGTTTATAGTGCTTTGCTGTAAACAGCCTTGATTTTTGAGGTTTTCTGGGAAAGAAAAATCAGAGTTCTTAGTGCCTCACTTTCCCAGTAATCTGTTGAATTGTGTTACTCGATCAATGGCTGACTAAGAGATGTTGGTGAAGTAATATGATGTCTTCTACTTCTGGGGCCCCCGAGCAGGACCACAGTGATCTCAGCTTATGCTTGGGATCCTTGTGAATAACAAGGTGTATGACTAGGAACCTGAGAAAATGTCGGGAGGATATAAATTCTCATGGTTGAAGCAAGTGCCATTCATTCCATGTTGGAAAGTGGGACTGAGCCCAGGGGAGTGAATGGGTGTGATTGTACCAGGGACCATGCTGTGCTCCTGAGAACTGTCGTCTTCCAGGTGGTTTCTTTGCTTTCAAAAAAAAAAAACAACAACAAACTTTATTGCGTGTGGTTGACATACTAAGAGCTGTCCATATTTAATGTATGCAACTTGCTGAGTTTGGAGATAAGAATACACCTGTGACACTGTCACCACGCTCAAGGCCATAAACGTATCCATCACTTCCAAAAGTTTCCATCCGCCCCCTTTTATTTTATTTTTTAAAAAACTTAAGAATTTTTTTTCCTTTTGTAGTAAGAGCACTTAACATAAGATCTACTTATATAAATGCAAATCTATATAAGTGTACAATTTCGTATTCTTGATTATCGGCCCTAGGTTATGCAGTAGATCTCCAGAACTTACTCTGTGCATATTGAAACTTGGTAGCCTGTAACCAATCCCTTCCCATTCCTCCTCCCCCTCCCAGATGTTTTCTAAAATCCACACCACGAGTTTGATTCTAGAGATCAGCTCTAGGGGACCAAGTGCCAGGAAAGGAAATGAAAGAAAGCATGATAATTTTTGTAACCTAACAGCTTTTAAGTAAATTTTCTTGGGTGACTATTAGAGAACTAGGAAGAAAGTACATCTCCCTTGCAGTTAGAGGAGGAAAGCTGGAGCATGTGCATTGTGGGGGATGGGAAGCCGTCCCTCCAGCTCAGGGCCCTACGGTAGCTGCTGGCCCTTGGCTGGTGTACCCTGCTGCCAGCATGAGTTATCAAAGGTGCTGATCAGCTTCACACCAACTCGAAAGGGTCATGGTGTGGCACAGCAGTGCCATGGCCGTGTCGAGGGGGGCAGGTTATAAACCCTTGTCGCCCTTTCATCCTCTGTGTAGTTATTCCGATACTGCACCTGGAGCTGGTAAATATGTTTGTTCCTGAATGTGGGGTGACCGAGGTCTCTCTCAACCCCCCTCTCCCGAGTGCTGTTTCTACCTGCTGAAATGAATCCAGGAGGCCACCTGTGTGCTGTGATGCGGCCAATTGGTAGGTTATCCCCTTGCCTCATGTTAGCACGATCTGTGTCAGAATGGGCCTCAGAGGCATTAGAAAAACACATGTGCTTGAAAACCTTGACCGGCAGGGCATGTAAGCTCAGGTAACAGCAGAAATATTATTCATAGAATAAGACTGTCATGCAGTGACAAGCCGTTTAGAAAAGGAATATATCCCATTCCTTACTTTCCTATATAACCCATTCCCTTTTGTATATACGCTTTGTTTCTGCTTTGAGTTCATCCCATTCCATTCTCAGCTAAGCTGCTTGTTCTTCTCTGAGCTCCTCAGTAAGAAATACAGCAGGGGAAACTCTTAAAAAGAGTAAACAGCGTGTTCTGAAAGGAATTAAACTACAGCTTTAGCCCTCAACCTGAGATGGAACAATTGAGAGTTAAACGTTATTGTTCTGTTAGCATTTTAAGGAAAGGCTTCCATGTATTTCCTAGAAGTAAAGACATGGTTTGTCTCTTAAAAGCTGCATTTTATTAATCTATGATTCCAGTAATTGTACCGTTGGATTAAACAAGGAGGAAAATCTGGGTCTTGAGTTCAAACATCAGATCTGAAAAGGACTGTATTGATGTCGCTCATTTGGAACATGAATATGAACCATCTTTGAGGGCTTAATCTTACAGCTTCCTTGATTCAAATTGTTGGACAACTAAACACGTCTTTGACCTGTGGCTGGTAATTGTTTTCCAGTGGGGTTTGTGAACATTACTCTGCCTGCTTCTACCCATATATAACCCCCACCAATGCATTATTTGATTTGGTTATATATCATTAACTGGTATTTACTGGAATTAGACAAGCCAAGAATCACAATACCATCAAATAATAGCAGTACCTTCTATGTTAAGTCCCCCATGTCAGGGCAACTCTTGTTTCAAATCCAAAGCAAAACAAAAATTTGCTCAGTTACTGAATAGTTGAATTTATAGATATATGAGCACTGGACAGTAAAAATCTCAACACACTATTAAGGGTTTGAAATTTTTGGCAACCTACTCCATTTCTGTCAAAGTCAAATCACAACCAAATTATCGCACATCAGATGTTCTAGATCTGCATGAACTTTTCCCTTTTTTAAATTCCTACATTTTGTATTTGAAAATTAATTACTGCATCTCATTCCTGGTCATCTCTTTCATGGGCTCTGTCATTGCCAAAGGGCATAGATAAGTTATGAAGGGCAAGAAAATGCTCTTGAGGTTTGTCTCTATGTAGCTTTTAGTACAGTGCTGCTTATAGGATGTGTTCAAAAAGTATTTTTAGGTCTATTGATTATGTAAAATCCATATGAGAAGAAGAGGTGCAGCTGGATCCTTATTCTTCTTCAAACACCAGCTAATGCTCTCAACACCTGTTCAGGAGCTGGTGGCTTTTTCCAGGAAACACAGTTTCTCCTTTTCTAAAACTTTGACCAGAAAAAAAAAAAAAAATCAACCAGAGCATGAGAACTGACAGGGACCTTGGCGGGTAAGCAGCCAGTTCCATTCCCTCATTCTTTATAAACAATGAGAGGGGTTGTTGTTTTTTTTCAGTGGCAGCAAGGACATAAATTCATTATAAGAAAATTTGGAATTTATCCCAAGTGCAAAGACTAAAGAACAAAAATTGATCATATTCCTAGATCTCTAGTAAGTTTTCCTTAGAATACATTTTTAGGAGTGACACTCACAGGTTGAAGAGGGTTCACCTGTTAGGAGTCTTTTATTACATATTGCTAAATGCCTTTCAGTAAGATTGTACTAGTTTACCTCCTTTTACCAGCAATGTGTGTGTGAGCCTCATACTCTTATTTTTATGTAATGTGCAGTAGAAATTATTTTCAGATAACTAAGAGTTTTTAGAGTCATAGGACATTGAGCCAGCCGAGGCTTGATGAGGAACTGAATGGAAAAGCGAGATGGTTTGAAATATCTGGTTTAACTGTAAGTAATGAGCAATTTCAGTCTCCTTGAAAAGAGGATAATTCCAAGTCTGAACTTTTCATTCAGGTAAAAACTACTCTGTATTCAATGCTAGAGGTTCAACAGGTCATCTGCCTCAAAACTAGGCCAGAGCAGCCATTTTCCATTTTGCCTGAATTTGAATCACTAACTCTGAGAAAAGGGCACTCAACTCCTTGAGCGTCCCTCTTGTCTTTTAAAATGACTGGGTTGAACGACATTCTATCTAGAACCAGTTCCCATTCTGTGATTCTAGAACCAGCAATCTGCATTGATATGGAGGCTGCTAGAGCGATGGGGATACTGTTTGGTGGGTGGGAAAATGAGACCTGACTAAAAGGCTGAGGTAACTCTGAGGTTGTGCTAGAGTGAGGATTCAAATTTCCACATTTTCTTTGGACAGTTTTTATTTCTGTATTTAGCGCTCGCTATGGAAGGTACTTGGCCACTCAGCCAGGGAGGGGGGCAGAGGCTCCAAGCGGGTCCCAGTTGCTGATGCAGTCGCTTCTAGTCAGGCTTGGAGTGAGGGATACAGCCAGGATGGAAAAGGAACTCGACGAGAATTTGAGCATTGTTCACAGGGTGGAGAGATCACACTCCTGTTGGGAGACAAGGAAAATCTATGTGAAAGAAGAAATTCTTCAGATGCATCTTGGCTGGTAAAGATGGTAGAAGGAAGTGTCTGATGAAACTAATCTTGTCATTTCCAAAATATGGTGACTAGCCCTATGAAAGTTTAAACTTTCTGGATAAAAGTTTCCATGCCACTATGACAGGATTATTATAAAATTTAAGTGAAATTCCACTTCAACCAATGTCATTCATTGAAAATCTTTGTAGAACCTATATTGCGAAAGCTTTGCTGATGGGTTACTTACTTGAATCAAAATTTAATATAACAAAATTTCCGTGAAAGAATTGTGACAGGCTCAGAGGGTTTGTTGCCTATCCTCTAATAACTTTGTGTTCCCCTCACTTACTGTCACCAACTCGCTGAGTTTGAAGCAGTGTGAAACTTTTTGTTCTCTGAGGTAGTCTATGAGAAAAGAACTTTTCAAAGTTCATTTTTAAATATTTATTCTTTCTGTAGGAACATTATATACACAAAATCTCAGCTTTGACCCTCAGAGAAGAGCTGAAGGTCCCATATTCTGATGACTCTATATGGACACACACAGGCTATATTTGAAGAATAAATATTTAAATCCCAGGGTGAATAAGCACTGGAAGGATAATGAAGAAGTGTTCTTTGTTGTTAATCTATTTGTGCTCCAATCTGTTTTAAACACCCCATTTTAAAATTTTCTGATATAACAGCCTATGGAGAGGAGTCCTAACTCGTGGCAATATGGAAGGAAAGGGTAGTTTAATGCAGAAGCAGTGTCACTAGATTTGGCAGCTGTTTTTCCGGTTGGATTTTAATCTCTGCTGTCACTGCCTATCGTGATAACTAGCGCTTGAGTTTGTCAGATGGTGGTATATGCTGATGCTGTTACCAACCAATGTAATTTGTGACTTTCTCATTATCAAAGGTGGGAGCGTCCATCTCTGCCTAACGCTGCAGTGCCTAGAGAGGGATAATGATGATGATATTTACCATCCCTGGGGTTTAAACTGTCCCCTCCATTACGAGGCTTACCCAGTGGCAGGGGGTAACCCCGGAGCATGCATTTGTATGTCAGCAAAGCTGGGAGCCTGGGATGAGTGAGGGAGGGAAGGAGGCCAAAGGGATAGAAGCTGAGGTGAGACGAAAGAGCCTGTGGTTTTTAGGAATGTCATTCATTGAAAATCTTTATAGAACCAATATTGCAAAGCTTTTGCCGATGGATTACTTACTTGAATCAAAATGTAATATAACAAAATTTCCATGAAAGAACTGTGACGGGCTCAGAGGGTTTGTTGCCTATCTTCTAATAACTTTGTGGTCCCCTCACTTACCGTCACCAACTCCCTCTGAGTTTGAAGCAGCGTGAAACTTTTTGTTCTCTGAGGTAGTCTATGAGAAAAGAACTTCATAGTTCACTTTTAAATATTTTTTCATTAAATATTTAAAGAAGCAACAACCAAGGGAAAGAAGAAATAAAGGAGAAAAAGCAAGGACGGGTGGAGACGGATGGGATGAGGATGACGTGTCTTAGAAGAAGCTGTTCAAAGCCTGGCCCTTGTTTTTCTTGAACCAGTTAGTAAAAGCTGATGTTTGCCTTCCTGCAGCATTTATCTTCACCCCGAAGAGTCAGTGTTTCCCCTGGTATGTGTTTGGACAGTTTGGGGCAGCCCTTGCCAAAGATGGTGCTTGTTGTCTAGGGCTTTATGTGTGGTGGTTTATCAATAATTGTTGTAATTTAAAAATAATTTTAATCCTGTGTCTCCAACAAAGCTGCTACAGAAGTTACTGATGTGTGGTTGGGGTGGCATTTAAAGATGAAGAGTGCAGTTATCCTAAAGTGGAGGGGAGAGGTAGAGTGACCTATGGACAGGATCAGTGCCAGAACTGAGGGCCAAGAAATGAATTGTACAGGAAGTAAGTCAGCGGCCATATGGACACATGCACCAGGGTGGGCAAAGAGAAAGACGTGGTGGGGAAAGAAGGACCTGAACTTTACATTACTCATTTCTTCTCACTTATAGAAATGCTATATCTACTCCTGAGTGAAAGAAGTGTGAATATGTGAGTAGCTGTTACTTCGGATAGAGGAGGAAATAAATCCTCCTTATTTTGTCTCTATCATCTGGTTTTGTCAGACCAAGCTAAGAGCCCTCTTTAAACTACTCACAGTAACTTTAGTTAAAAATACAGGCTTAGAATAAAAAAATTTAGATTAACTTATTTGGTATGGATTTTAAAAAACATAATAAATTGACCCCTTTACTTATTTCAGTGGGAAACAAAATGCACACATTTGCTAAGCTGATATTAAAAAATGTCATTTATGTAATAATTATGGGTGTCTAATTTCAGTCTTTTTAAAAGAAGCATATAATTGAAGTGGTATAATATTTGCAAATAGTATTATACTTACTAATATGGTAATTTTGCCCTTTTTTCTTTAGTTTGTGACTTCTCCTTAGTTGAACTCTTTAAAACAAATCTTTTTCTTAAAATCTTTCCTATTTTAAAACAATGCATTCCTGTGCTACAATACAGTGTGAGGACTAGTTGGCAATTAATTTAGCTCAACAATTAACAGTCACAAATTCAGATACCATAGAAAGCATGGAATAAAAAGAGAAGGAGTGAGTACATCTAAATAGAAATATAAGCATGGATATTACCCAGAAAGGAAAGATAAGGTCGTGTTTCTCTCAGTTTATGGTCTTTGGGTCATCATTGATACATGAGAAACAATTAATTGTCCTAATTGCAATGCCAGTATTGAGGACAGGAACCACTGCTGGAAGAGGCCAAGTCTGCTCTTTTGAGATGAGAAACTCACAAATAGGGATCATCTCCCTTTTCCCCCAGTTGAATCAGCCTCATGCTGTACTGTGCTGAGCAGGGTTTGGTTTTGCTGGGGAGAAGGCATTTGTCCCAGTGGGGCAGAAACAGATGTATCTAAGGTGTCTCCGACGGTGAGCTGGGGCCTGCAGCCCTTCTCACTTTGTCAAGTTGGGGCAGGTACTTCACTCAGGGTCAGTACGAAGGCCAGGCATCATTGGAAAAAACCAGGAGCAATATCCAAGTGACAATGACAAGTGTGCAAAACTAGAAAGAGAAGAAAAAGGGAGAAATCTGGGAGTAAATGGAGTCTCTGTAGGACTCTCACAAGAGAGCGTGAATCATCCAAGAGGTTCCAGAGTTACAACCAAGAAGTATTTATGGCGATCAGTGGTGCAAAGGCTAATAATACAAACATAATAAAGAAGAGAAAGGAAGGCATGCCAGAGATAAAGGAGGTCTCGCGTTAAATGAATAGGGAGATAAGCTTAATGATTATGCTCAAATGACTGAGCCATTGATGGCAAAATGGCTGAGTTTCTGAACTGCTTTTTAAAACTGGCCTTTCAGAAGACAAATAAGGATAATTAAACAGTAATGAAGACCTGTTTCATTAAAAAAGAAGACGAACGAAACTAATAAAGAGGCAAGGTCTTGGATGATGTGTCAACCAGTGTTAATGGAAGCAGTGATGAATTCATCATGATGTGGAAACTCTCCTTTGGAAAACATGAAATATAATGAGACAGACAGACTGACTGACATTGGAGTTAAGGATGAACATCCAATTCCAAATTGTCCAGAGCATTGTTGGCAGAGATGTCATAGATAATCAAAGCACAGGTTCATTTTAATACCTTACTTTAGCCACTTTTTCAGAAC
>NW_017731765.1:1459467-1472165 GCF_001890085.2 Hipposideros armiger | reverse complement strand
GCACACACACGCACACGCATGCACGCGCACACACACACGCGCGCACACACACACTCAAAATGAAACCAATTACTCCTAAGAACTGAGAGCTAATTATTGGGTGAGATTATAATGCCAAACGCGTAGGTGAACAGGGATACCAGGCTCATTTTATTTAGCATTTTTCTAACAATGGTTGAGAGCACTGGGTGAGAAGCACACTTGTAAAGGAAGTTGAAGCAAAATCAGCAGGACTAGAGCTGACAGGCTAGTCCTCGAAAATCTCCCTGAAGCCATGTTAGCATCATTGCTGTTCCTTTTCTTTCCATCTCTCTCTATTCCACAGTCGCCCCGTGCTCTTCCCTTTAATCTCACGTCCTTTTCTTGGCATCAGTCTTAGGAGAACTAAGCCATATACCCAAGGTTGTATCTGCCCATTTCTAGAGTATTTTCTTTTCCCCGAAGTATTTTACTTACCATGCATCTCTTTTCATTAGAGTAGAAAAATCTTTCCATATTCTTTATCAATGTATTTTATCCTGATAATTGTCAAGCATACACAGAAGCAGACAGAACAGTGTAAGGATCCCTCATATATCATCACTCAAATTAAACGATTATCAAGATTTTGCCACAGTTGCTCTATCTAGGCCTCTCCCCCCCCCCCCCCCCGCTTTTTTTTTTTTGGTCGAAGTAAAAACCTCAGACATGTCATTTCACCTTTATTTACTTTAGGATGTAGCTCTAGAAATTATGGAAATTTCTTACATAATCACAATACTATTATCAGACCCAACAAAATGAACAATAACTCCTTGGTGTCATGTAGTACCCAGTCCATAATGAAATTTTGCCTTGATTATCTCAAAAAAGCCTTTTCAGGTTGTTTTGTGTCAAATCAGGATAGAGACAAAGCCCATACATCACATTGGTTGTTGTGTCCAGTGAGTCTTTTTAATCTCTGTCCCTGCTACCCCATTAACATGTTGAAGAGCATTCTCTTAGTGACTTAGAAAAGTAGTCATGGAGCACTCTGAGGAAGGAATTGGAGTCACCAGGTTGAAGACAGTTCGCCCATTTTCATTTCCGTGGGAACTTTCCAGAATGTTTCAGATGCTTCTCTCACTTTTGTTGTTGTTTTTAAGCATTTGGGAAGGTGATTGATTGCACAGCCTCCTGAGGTACATTGAACAGACTGAATGTGTTTGCTTGTATTTAACCTGCATCCTTCTTGATCTAAGCCAGGCCTTTCCCACACTTGAGTAGAACCAACAGGTTAGAAATTCCTTTTTCTTTAGTTATATCATAGAGTTCATGTAACTCCACATTC
The DNA here is from genome assembly GCF_001890085.2 of Hipposideros armiger. Taxonomy (NCBI): domain Eukaryota; kingdom Metazoa; phylum Chordata; class Mammalia; order Chiroptera; family Hipposideridae; genus Hipposideros; species Hipposideros armiger. The sequence continues at coordinate 1,470,856 of NW_017731765.1, read as the reverse complement.
TGTCCCTCAACAATGTATATATTTTTATGCCTATGATTCCATTGTTTTACAATTTTTTTTTAAGCTGATGGTTCAATTCAGCGTGTTTTACAAATTTAAGGAAGAGGTAGTATAGCATAGTGATTGAGAAACACAGACTGCAGGATTCATATCTTAGCTCTGCCACTTACACAGTGCTGTGTGCCCTTAGCCAGTCACTTCTCCCTGCACTTCAGTTTCCACTTCTGTAAAACTGGGGATAATACTAGTACCTATCTTATAGGGTTGTAAAGATGAATGCACACATACACACACATTGCTTAGAATAATGTCTGTGACGTCCTAGGTACTTAGATCAGTGTGACTTATTGCTATATCATTAATATGCCCTTGCTATAAAAACAAGAAAGCAAAAAGCCCAAACTCACCTTGCAGCAGATAAGCCTTTGTTTTTTCTACAGTGTGTTAAGGGAGAAAAACATGTAAATAAAAGTAGAGGTGGATAATTTTGTGAAACTGTATAAAAGTCCTGTTTTCAATATTAGGAACAATCCTCAGAATTGTGATAATTTTTCCAAAAAAAAAAAAAGTTGAAATGTCAGGATTAACAGCATTTCAAGTGAAATCAGCCGAGAATGTAGCCTAAGAATGTAGGCCTAAAGAATTCAGTTGGTAAGAGTTTGCTTCATTTCTCTGTTTTGGGTGAATAATGTTTATTAAACTTGCATATTTAAATGAAAAAGCACAAGAAACTATTTTAAAAGGCATGTCTGAATGCCAGCAAATGTTTCAAAGAACAAATGTAAGCTTGTTTTAACAATCCTCTACCAATCCCCCCCTCCACTGATTCCCCCCAAAACAGCCTTTGCAATATTAGTGCTCAGCCTGGGCATAAAGGACTGAATGTGAAGGGTGTCAGAGAGCCCATTGTCTGGGCAGCTCCTGGGCGAGGGGAGGCCCTCGGAGGTGTGGGCTTAGCAGAAGGGTGACTGGCCTAGTGTGCCTCCACAGAGCCTGGCCTCCATGTACTGACCATGGCCACTTAGCAGTCAAGCTTAAGTCACACTGGAAGGAAATATGCAACTCGGTTTGCTCTCCTCCTGGTCCAGAATTCTTACCTTCATCCTTTTCACAAAGAAATTTCACAAATAAATTAATAGGGGTTAAGTTCAAAGCATTATAGGGCTTCAAGGCTTGGGAAACACTAGGTTACAGAGGTGATACAGGTGTGTTTCCTGAAAAAAGTCTCCGAGCCTTCCAAATCTTACAAGGGGGGTTATCATGCAGCATTTCCCAGATTTATTTGACCATGGAACCCCTTTTTTCATTGACTATGCTTCAGGTAAAAGCTACCACGTGCAGTCCTTTACTTAAACAGAGCACATGAGACAAGAACTGAGGGAGAGTAATACCATAAGCTCATAATATTTATAATAGCCATCTTGACCTGTATTTGAACTAGGGTTATACATTCTTCTATTGAGTTAGTAGTGGCAGATGAAGACAGGGAGGGAAAGGTAAAAATTGATTAAACTGCTTATTTTGTGGAGCCAAAAAGAAACGGGCATATTTTATTGTCTATTCTCAATTCCTTGAATCGTATAAAGAAGAGAAGAATTTCTCTTCTGCCCCATTGCTTCTTCACTGACCTACACAAATTTTGCTATTTCTAGAACCGAGTTAATCCATTGTTCTTTGCTAGGCATCTTATTGATCTTCTATGTTATTAATATTCACGTTTGGCCGCCAGATTAGCTCTAATGAACTGTTTATGCTTATTTTTAGCATAGTTACAAAGTTGGGGCTGTATTATCCAGATTGCATTCTGCTGTGCAGGAATTATATCTACAAGGAATTTGAAGCGTCTCCTTCCCCCCTTTTTCCCGTTTCCTCCACTTTAGCTTTACCCCAGTTGAAAAGAAAGGCAGGCCCCGACTTATGAACAGGCTGTACCAGTAGTTTTTGGGGAACTCAGAATTTGTGTTCCCATACAAACAATGTGCCTAGGCTAACCCACTAAAAACTTAGTGCATAGTGATTGAAAATGCACATTTACAATAAAGAAGAAGCAATTTTTATTTTAAACACCATAAAGTATATTTACCAACTTTTTAAACAGGTACTGCCCTCTCCTGCTCAGACTCACTTGCTGAAATCAGGAACTTACTGTGAGTCCTTCCGGGGATATGGAGGCAGAACAGTGTAGGGTTAGAGCAAGAACTCTGCAGCCAGACGGCTGAGGGCAGCACTCCATTCCTGCCGCTGACTTTGTGCTCCTGCTAGGCTATTTCACCTTTTGGTGACTCGGTTTTCATATCTCTACAATGGGAACAATAATGGTACCTATTCTCAGGAAGTATCCAGCGCACAGAAAAGTGCTAAATAACTGTTCGCTGTCATTAGGACGATAGTACCATGATGGACGTCCGTCGATCTGATAGGAGCCCTGGTGTTGAGGATAAGGCTCAAGCCAAACCAAATTAGGTAGAAGTGTTGGGACCCGTGATCATAGGAAGTAGGTGGGAAGAGTGATTTTAGCAAAGTTAAACTGGCCTAGAAAGAAAAGAAGGAAGAAAGACTCCCAGTATAGTTGTAACCTGGAGTAGGATTAGGAAAAGAAGTATCAGAGAGGGAGGGGAAGTTCTTGGGTCATTTTGTTTGTTTGTTTGTTTTTTTAATGAGAAAAAAATGAGGTAAGGAATGTAGGTAGATGGTTTTGTTGCCATTTTTCAGTTTTGAGACCAAGTCTAATTACTTAACTACTTTGAACCTCAGTTTTCTCATTTTATAAGCTGGGAATAATAGTATTAACCTTGCAGGATTGTATAAAGATTAAAATAACATATCTGAAATGTCTGGTCCATATTGGAGCCTCAATAAATGGTGTCAATTGTTCTTCTGTAAAGGTCATGTTGCTGAAGGACTTCCAGCAAATCACTCTTTTTTCCATCCCTCGTTCATCTCTTTTACACAAGTAATCTATGCTCCCTTTTGAAAAGTAGAAAATTAAAAAGTTAAGTAATCTATCTAAGATCACACAGCTACCAAATGGTTAAATTGGGATTCGAAGCTTACAAGTGGAGCTTCAAAGCCATTGCTCTTAAACAGCACACAGATTTGTAAATCCCAAATGGCGATCCTGTTGTTTTATTTCTTAAGGCTGTACAAACAGAAAAAATAAATAAATAAAAAGCAGCCTCTCCTCTCCACATGCTGTTGGTTCTCATCTCTATGTAACTGTACTTTAAAAATGAAAAGGTTATGCTAAGTGAAATAAGTCACTTAGACAGAAAAGTCAAGAACCATNAATCTGAAAACAAATGGACAAAAAGAATGCACTAGATATATTATTATTTCTAAATACATCCAGATGGTAATGGAAGAACTGATACCGGGTCTCATGAAATCTAGTTCAGAAAAAAAATTCAAATTGACTTGAATGTGTCAGATTGATTGAAAACTGCCTGAAGGACTGAAAGTGTAATGACAAATGGCAATGCAGGGTAGGAATCTATGTTTGGTGTGGTCTTATTTAACATCACCATTAATTATCTAGGAAAGGATGTAAACAGCACATTCATTAAACTCATAGAAGAAGCTAGACAGGTGTTTTTAAACCCTGGGTGGGGCAGAGGCAATACAAAGGGAACTTACATGCTCACAAACAGAATGATGTTACTGATTTGATTAAAATCAGCCAGCGTATACCTTCTGCAGAGCACAGCCCAGGCAATGTAGGGGATTAAAAGATGAGTTCAAGACTCAGCAGACAGATCATGCAAACAACTAACAGTGAGGGAGAATGAAGGCCGTGCTATCTTAGAGGCACAAGCTGTGGGGGCAGAGGAGTGATGAAATTCTAAACAGAACCTCAGGACTGCAAATTCAGGTTGTTAACACTGTAAGGCAAACAACAGGAGGAAAAACCGTTTAGAGGAAGTGACTCCTGTGAGATCAAGGCTAACACCACATGCAACCAAGAAACAACCAGACAGAGTGACTTTCTTCACACGCAGAATCTCAGCCAGGGATTAGGGAGCTCAGCACACTGGCTTTATCTAGCGCAGACTCACCTCTCAGCGGGACCTTTTTTCAAATTATCCTTTTCTGTCTTGTGTTAAGGTAAATGACTAGATGCTCTTCCTAATTTAGTTTTTAAACATGCTATGAGGATCAATCCTGTGGAAATACACATAAGAGTGTAAGAAAGTATCACACATAAAGATGTCCATTAGAGTATTATTTACCATTTTAAACCAATGGCAATGTCCTGATGTCCAGTAGTTCGGGAAAATTTAAGTAAAAGTTTACTCTCTCCGCTTGATGGGATGTTCTCCAGCCATAAATGGGTGTTTATGAAAAATTAGAACAGGAAAACATTTGTATTTTAATGTTAGGTGAGAACTAGAATGCAAAATTTACAATTATGCGTGATTAAAAGCAAAAAGCTAGTGTATTTTTAGAAATATACTTTGGGGTGGGGGAGAAGAGGATTCTAGAAAATGTAGTATTTGTTCAGCCTGACCAATTAATTTGTTCAGTGTTTATTCCTGTCTCTAAAGGCTTTTATTTGCATTTTAATGTTTTGCTGAGCCTCTAGTAAAGGTACTTAAGGAAAGTATAATGATTTAACTATGTGGTCATTTTCTTTGGGGAAAAAAACAACTCATTTCCTAATTATTGAGGGATATTAGCGGTTCAGAAGATAGATGTATATTAAGAACACATGGACTACCAAATAGAAATTTGGCTCTTGGTCTTATAATAAAGGTATAAGCTAATGGGTAAAAGATAAGGATGTACCTTATAACCACTGTGATAAAGAAGGAACTGACGAGGGCCGGCTGAGTGGCTCAGTTGGTTAAGAGCTCGCTCAAGAGTTTGAGCTCTGAGCAACAGTGGTTCGAGTCAGCCCGAGCTGAGCAGCCNGCTGTTGTTCACCATCTTAGCTGTAGAGGGCAGCGTCACTGGCCTATGTGGGATCCGAACTGGTGGCCCTGCTGCTCAGAGCTCGCATTCCCAAGCCAACTCTTAACAAACAAGCCACTCAGCCGGCCCGATCCCAAAGATTTTATACTATGTTTTTTTTCTAAGATTCTTTTTATAATTTCGTATGTTACATTAAAGTCTGTGATCCATTTTGAGGTAATGTTTGGATAAGGGGTGAGGGTTAGATCAAAGTTTTTGTTTGTTTTTTAATTGCTCCAGCCTATTTGTTGAAAAGGTTATCTTCCTCCACGAAATTGCTTCTGCACCTTTGTAAAAAATCCTTGTGTGGATCAATTTCTGGGTCCTCTGTTCTGTTCCATTGATCTAGTGTCTGTCGGTACACTAGTACTACAATGTTGATTACTGTAGCTATATAATAAGTCTTGAAGTCAGGTAGACTGATTCCGTCCACTTTATTTGTCTTTTTCAAAATTGTTTTAGTTATTGTAGTTTCTTTGCATTTTCATATATATTTTAGAATATTCTTATCTTTACAAAAAATCTTACCGAGATTTTGGTAGTAATTTCATTAAACTTACACACCAATTTGAAGAAGCTGACATTTTTACTATGTTGAGTATTCCAATCCATGAATTCAGTACCATGAATTCAATATGCCTCCCCATTTATTTAGGACTTCATTGATCTCATTCATTGGTGTTCTTTTAGTTTTCAGCATATAAATCCTATATATGTTTTGTTAGATTTACACTTACTTCATTGTTTGGTGATTGCAAATGGCATTATATTTTTAGTTTTGATGACCACATTTATTGCTAGTAGAACGTAATTGTACTATATTACAATACAATTGTATTTGTGTATGTTAGTCTTATATCTTGTTACCTTGCTGGACTCATTTACTAGTTCTAGGAGAATGTTTGTTTCTGTTTTTGTTTTTTGGTAGATTCCTTGGGATTTTCTACATAGACAATCGTCTGCATAGTCATCTGCAAATAGGAACAGATCTCTTCTCATCTGTATATCTTTTCTTTCTTTTTCCTGCCTTATTGGCCTGGCTAGTTCTTCTAATACTTTGTTGAATAACACTGGTGAGAACAGACTTCCTTGACTTGTTTCCAATCTTACGGGGAAAGCATTCAGTCTTTCCACCTTAAATATATGGGGGTTTTTTATGATGCTTTTCATCAACTTGAAGAAGTTTTCCTCTATTGCTAAGAATTAGTAATTTAAAAGATTCAAGAGGTTTGACTATGATAAATTTTACAAGTTATTATTGTTTAGCTTAAGAAATTGTTATAGAGCTTATTTTCTTGCTAATATAGATATCTATCTTGAAGACTTATGCAAAACAAGACAACCCAGAGTGGTAGACGTCCTTTTTATTGCCACTTCATAAGAGATTTTAAATTACATTTCTTCTTGCCTTTTGCACTTGAATTTGATTCCTTTCTTTTTTGGTTTTGTTTTAAATTAATCAATAGACAATACTTTTACATTATATGTGATCATTGGAAGCCTTTGAAATCATACTTTAAAATAACATATTTATAATGAGTACATAAAAATATTTCAAAAAGCTATCTGAAAATTAGTTTCAGTTGGAATTCCAAATTAATCTTTATATGATTTGTACTTGCCTACCTTTTGCTCAGAATTTTGTTTTAGATTGTGCAGCTTTACTTTCTTCTTTAAACTTAAATATCGCCAGACCTACTCACTAATATGTCTTTTTCTTCAAGGCAGGCTATGAATATAGAACAAATATATCTTCCAGTTATGAAAAACAATGCCACAAAATATTAATTCATACAAATTATGCTCTGTTGTAACCACCATGTCATTCAACAGTACAAAATTTCTTGTCATTACATATTGTTCTGTAGTATCATCAAGACGCTAAGCTCGGTGAAGGCAGATATCATTTCTTTATTTGTTTCATACAAATGAGGCACTCAATAAATATTTATTGAATGACTGAATAATTTCTGATGATTATGTAGTATTCCATTGTTTGGATACTGCATCGTTTATTTAAACAGTTCCTTACTGTTGGGTATTTAGGCTGTTCTTAGTTTTTTTGTTTGCTTGTTTGTTTTTTTAAATGTGATTTTATTTTTATGTATTTAGTTTTTTTAGCTGAGCCATCCTGCCACCTGTTAGCAGCTCAGCGGCAGCTCAGCTCGGGCTGGGAATCAAACCAGAGACCACGTTGCTCAGAGCTCGCTGTTCTTAGTTTTTATAATGATAGACATGTACCTAACTCTTTGTACCTCCTTCATGCTTTGATGAGTCTTCTCATTTCATATTGAGTTATATCTGCATTAGACTTTTGGACATCCATGGGTTTTTTATAATTATTTTCTTTTTCAGTTATAGTTGGCATTCAATATTATTTTATATTAGTTTAAATGTACAGCATAGTGGTTTGAATTCTTTTTAGTGCCTTGTCATTTTACTTACTCTACTCTGGTTGTTTGGTTGTTTAGTTGGATATGTATGTCAAGTGCTTAACAAATGAGCATATGGCCTTACTTTACTGTTCCACTATCGTATTGGGAAATTGGAACAGTGTTAGACGGTGAGCCCTTTAGAAGAACTGAGAAAGCNGATGATGTATTATAGAAATCTATAGTTGAAGCCTATGTAATGTTATTACCATTGTCACCCCAATAAATTTAATGATAAAAAAATAATAATAAATGAAAAGGTGACCCACACCTTTGCTTTCTGTGCATCAAATCTTATCCAGAAAGCATGTGTTTAGCCTTAGTTTGTTTCACTGGAAGTTCCCTGCAACTATCTGAGGATGGAATTTCGCCTTGTCATGTGACCCAAGGCTAAACTTCAGTAAATTGATGAGAGTGAGCCAATTTTTCCAGAAAAGCTGACTCTAGGGAAAGATGATTTTTTTCCTCTAAGTCAATTTTTTATTTGTATTCCATCTCTTCTGCATGGTGTTTGGCCCTCCTCTTTACATGTTTTGCAATTTCACTGTCCAACAAGCAGTATCTGAGCAGAGTTTTAATAAAACCCTTCTGCCTTCTTTGTGCTCACGTAAACATTGTCAGTTTCCTCCCATCCCTTCGGAAACAGGCTCCCACTCACTCTGACATAGCTGTTCCCTACAAGAAACCAAGCAGACTAACCCTAAACAAGGGGGAGTTCAGTGCCAATGCTTATTTCTTTTCTCTTTATTCTGTAAAATATTTATCCGCGATTAACTCCATATTAAACTGTTTGAAGCTATTATAAACAAACCCAGAGATATGTGCTTCGTATAAAACCCCTAGATTAGCAAATACCTCAGCTGACCAAATGCACAGGCAAAATCAGCCACGAACAAGATTTCACGGTACAATTATTTTATGTGTCGCCGAAAACATTTTAAACATAGCTGCTGTTTTCTCCTCTCCTTTTAGTCGCCTCCAAGTCTTCTCCCCACCCCCACCTCCAAAAAGATGAGGCTCCTGTTTGCATTAGAGCATTTACATAGGCACGTCTTTCCTGGAGGAATATGGCAGCAGCTGAGATAGCACGGCCCTTGTTAATACTTAACACTGAATAAACAGGGCAGGTAATGACCATTGTCAGTACTTCCAAATGCAGTACAGCAACACAGTTGACAAAGGTCAGGAAGGAAAAAAATCGTGCCTGCTGTTTGCAGTGGGAAGAACCTTCTGAAGTGAGATGGGAGGAAACCAGGACAGGCACACATCCTGTGTCTTAAGGCCTTTGTCCCTGGGAGGACTGCCGAGCTCTCTCAGAACTGGTGTGTCCAAGTTTGCAGTCTCAGTACTGAGAAAGATGGAAACTTAGTGACTGACTGTAGTACCAGGAAGTCCTCCCTTCCAAGTACCCAAGCCTGTAATATTTCTCCAGGAAAATAAAGCAGTCAGATGAACCTGCCTAAATATTATAGGATAGTTAGCCTTGTAGGCCAGTGTCACTCCAAACACTTCTAGCTGCCCCGGTGCACTCTGAAGTCACATGACGTATCTTCTCAAGGACCTTGCTGTATTTGCTGAAAAGGACTTTGGTACTTCCAAGAGTAGCCCACAGGAGACACTGTTAGATTAGGTGTGGTTTTCAGGAAAGGTGAAGCTCTGAAATAGATTTGAGGCCTCTCCAGGGAGCTTCTTCATGCTAGCGACCAACTTTATGAGCAGGAACCAATCATCTGGGTGAACAAGGTGTTGCCCACTTTTCTATGCCAGAGGCTTAAGAATCTGTTCGTTCATTCATTCATTCTTATTCTTTCATCACTCATAGATTTTTGTTGAGCATCTGCTATGGATCAGGCCATTTTCTCAATGCTGGGGATAAAATAGTGAACAAAACATTGTCCCAGCCTCAAAGAGCTTTAGGTGCAGTGGGAAAGACAGACGAGTAAAGAGGTAATTACAATATGGTAAAGTAATTACAGGACACAAAAGTATGCTTCACCCAGCCTCCTGAGGGATCTCAGAAGATTTCACATGCACACAAAAAGATGTCTTCAAAGCCCAAAGATTTAGTAGGATATAGTCAGTCAAAGTGTTGGGTGGAGAAGTGTTCAAGACAGAAAATATGCCAGATCCCTGGAAAAGAATGCAGCCAGTTAGAGAAACTGAAAGTAGTTCTACATGGCTGGAGGGTAGAGTTCAAGAGTAACTTAGAGATTAGTCCACAAAAAAACAATTGGAACCCAAGTTGACCTAGAGGTTGAGGTTTAAACACCAACTTGGAAGAGAAAAAAAATCTTTCTCCAATTATGAATTTTTCATATATTAGCAATTTGAGCTGAGCAGTTTTGTCAGATTCCACCTGTCTTTCGGTGTTTTTTTTCATGTTTCAGTCTTTTGTATTTCTAGTTTATTGTTGGTTATTAGTGACAGTCATGAAAAGTTGGGCACCACATAGGTGCCCAACATGAATAGATTAGTTACAAAACTTGTGGTAAGTTAAAACACAATGTACAATATGAAGAAAAATTATATAAAAAAATTAATATGTGGAACTATCCATTTTTAAACCTATTTTGTAAGTCATTAAAACATGAGTAGCACAGACCATTTCATCTTCCTGCCTCCCTCAGTACCAAGCAGTACCTGCTAATAGACTATCAAAAATGTTTGTGCACTCAAGAGTTTGAGCTCTGAGCAACAGCGGTTCAAGTCCAGCCCGAGCTGAGCAGCCACTGAGCTGCCAATAGGTAGCAGGATGGCTCAGCTAAAAAAAAAATTAAAAAAAATAAAAAATAAATAAAAATGTTTGTGGATGAACTCATGAATGAATGGGGAAGACTAAATGTGGCCTCACATTGCCTTTTTATAGCTATACCTACTCCCCACCCCACCCCCTTTTAATCCTGGCAACCACCAGTTTGTTACCCATTTCTGTAACTGTGATTTTTAAGAATGGTATGTAAATGGAATGTTGCACTATGTAACCTTTTGGAATTGGCTTTTTTTACTCAGGTTAATTCTCGGCAGATTTGTCTAAGTTGTTGCATGTATCAGTAGTTCATTCCATTTTATTGCTGAGTAGCATTCCTTGACTATGGCTATGCCACAGATTTTTTTAACCATTCACCCATTGAAGGATGCTTGGTTTTTTCCCCGATTATGAATAAAGCTACTCTGAACAATCATATACAGGTTTTTCTGTGGGCATAATTTTCATTTCTCTGGGGTAAATGCCCAAAAGTACAATGGCTTGATTGTATGGTAGTTGCATGTTTAATTTTCTTGTTTTAAAGAAACTGCCAAACTGTTTTCCATAGCAGCTATATTATTTTGCCTTTCCATCAGCATTGTATGAATGATTTAGTTTCCCTGTATCTTTGCTAGCTGTGTTTTGAGAATTCTTTATACAGTCCAAATCCATTGTCAGATAGGCGGTTTATAAATATTTTCTCCCGATCTGTAATTTGTCTTTTCATCCTCTTAAGAGAGTCTCTCACAGGACAAAAGTTTTTAGTTTGGTGAAGTCCAATTTATCAATTTTTCCTGTATTCATTGTGCTTTTGATGTAAAGTTTAAGAACTCTTTGCCTAGCTTAAGATCCCAAAGATTTTATTTTATTATTATTATTTTTTTAAGATTTTTTAAATTGGGGAATTGGGGGAAGGAACAGTGTAGGGGAATCGGGGACGGGGAACAGACAAGTTGCTGTCTTTTTGTTCTTCAGTCTAGTTGTGGAGGACGTCACTTCACTGGCCCATGTTGGTATTATCATTGAGCTCTTCCTGGGGAAGGCAGATTGGTTGCCAGCCATTGGATGGCTGCTCACGGAGGCTCATGGCAGCTCACGCTGGCTGCTGGCTGCTCACGCTGGCTGCCGGCCACTCATGGTAGCTTATGGCAGCCCACTGCATCCCCACTGCAGCCTCCACTGTTGCCGGCAACTCACAGCAGCCCAGCTCCAGTCGAGCTGTTGTTCACCATCTTAGCTGTAGAGGGCAGCGTCACTGGCCTAT
>NW_017731765.1:1449011-1454236 GCF_001890085.2 Hipposideros armiger | reverse complement strand
TAAGCTAAATGGGCAAATTATAACTTCCGAACAGTTTCACTGTTCCTTTGCTGTGAGAGCAACTGGTAAAGAGTTTCTGCCATGGGGATATGAGCAGATCCCTGTAAAGTCTGACAAGTTGGAGGATGACAGAAATGGCTGTTCTATTGTAAAGAGTTAATTGACTATCAGGTTAGTGTGTGTATGTGTGTGTGTGTGTGCGCGCGCGCGCGCGCGTGTGTGTGTATGTGTTTGTAAAGGTTGTTTACAAATATAGATTCATCTCTTTTTTTCCGTTCTCATAAATTTTATTAGTTTGTTAGAGTAAGACACGTTGAGATTATCTGGAAGATGAACTATGTATATTCAGTATCTGAAAATCAATATAAAGGCAGGCTTTTAACTTGTGAGGAAAACAAAAACAAGTAAGATTTATCGTTTGCCTTTTCATCTCTTATCTGCCCGTAGTTTCTCTTCATAGTTCCTTCAGGGACCAGTGTCGTAAGGGAGTGATAGGCGTTAAGCTGTGTTCCTAATAAACCTACTTTATTTGGGGAAGAAAAAAAAATGTTTGGTCAGAAAATGTTTGGTCCTCACCATGTGATAGGATTCTGAAAGGTCAGCAACCTATAAACACGATGCAAAAACATTTAAAAAATATTCTAACTCTGTGACTAGCCCAGGGTAAATATCACAAATATCAATCCTGGACATTTGGAATCTCGTTTCCCAGCCATCCAAATGGACTTAAACAACACCCAGCAACATGGTTTTTTTACTGATGAAAAATTCTCTTTGACAGTGGGGCCAAATAAATGACTGACTTACTGGACTAATGTGGCTTAAAAGGCCATGTCCTTTAAGAGGCAGGTTCTCCCAGACGTTTAATCAAAGAGCAGGGGAACAGTTTTGGTGGGGGAAAGCCGGTGGCTTCTCCAGGAGAGGATGGGGAAAGGCAGAGGGTGAAAGGCTGCAGCCAGGTAAGACTAGTAGTTTTCCCGGCTTTCTCAATTACGCTGTTAATGGAAGAGTGTGATCCACCTGGTCTTCCAAGGCTGGCCTGGGCCAATGGCTTCAGAATATAACCTGATCCCCACTCCCTCCCATTTGTTCCAAACAGCTGAATTTAAAATGGGTGAAAAGGCAAAAGTAACAGATACAGGAGCCCTTTTCAATTAGGATTTCTTGTTCCTCTTTTTTTTTTTCTTGCCCTCGGAGGCTTTTCCCACCCTGCCCCTAAATGTAGTAAAATACAGAAATATTTCCTATTGTCCCTTTGCCTCATTTTCCATACCCTGATTATTATTTTAGCTACTAGGAAATGGCATTAGGAAGAATCCCAGGAAATGAAAGCTGTAATGATTATGATTTCTAAGAAGAACCAGCCCAGTTTTCCTTAGAATTTTTAGTTCTTTAAATGAGTAGACAATTTTCCTCATGTTGATGATAGATTTTTAGCAGCTGTGAGGTCATCGCACCCTTTATCACATATTCTTCCCCGCCCCCCCAATCTCTTTTATATCTTACTTTTCTCTCTACAGAGATTAATATTCAGTGCAATTTATAAACAAAGCTACTTAAATAAAATGCAGATAAAAGATCCGTATGTTTTCTTCCTGTATCATTTGCCCCAACAACAATCAGGGCAGCAGCCTATGTTATAGGATACGTACGCAGGCTTCAGAGATTCCATTTCAAAATTATCACCCACCTCTATCCCATTTTACCTCCAACATTGTGAAGCTTTTTATTTCTCGGATATAACCAAGTTTATATTCACTTGTGCACAGCACCTACCTTAAGGGGTTGTTGGGAAGCTTAAGTGGGTTCACGCGTGCAAAGCACGTAGCCTAGTGCCCCACACAGGTTAAGCTCTGTGTATTTGCTATTATTATTACTACCTGTTTATTGTTTTAATTTGAGAGGAGAATATAGAATGTTGATTTCAGTTCATANTCCTGGGGCTCTAGGTAGACCAGGTGGCAAGGGTGAAGACAAACTGAGATACGTGGGTGCCCCTGGGAAGCTCAGGATTTGGCTCCTTGAATATTCGCTGAACATTTTCTAGTAGAAGAGTAAAGGAAAAACGATTTTCTATTAATAAAATCGGTATATCTTTCTCCATATTTCTCCATGTTCAGAATAAGATGTCCATTACATGCTCTGATGTAACATGACATTTTAACGTATTTGAACTTGTCTTTCATTTTACAGTTTTTTTTCTCACTCATAATTGGATGCAGTTAGTCATACTCACCATGGATAGACATAATTTATGTGGATACAGTCACATGGTCTCTTTGCCCAGAGCGTCGCTTGCTTTGATGGGAGTGTGTCTGGTTTACATTTCACCAGTGAGTTGAGGAGTTTGAGGGTAGAAACCTGGCACTGTATTTCTAATTTATTAGTGGTGTTTCAGTGCCCCCTATGGGATGGTGCCACGGCAGCTGTAGACATTGGGTGTCTACATAACTGGACACACTGAGGATGAAAGAGAGGGATAGAACCTAGGCTCAAAGGATACGTTAGAGCCAGATCCTGGGAAAACTTGATTCACTGGTGAAGAAAGGTATGGATTCCACGTGTTACGCAAAGAGGTCTCTTGGAAGGCTGTTACTTACTAGTATCAAGATGGAACTTAGGCACATTTTTTTGGTGGTGAAGTAGTGCAGAACGAAGGTGGGACACTCACTTGGTGGTAACTTCAGAAATATACCAATATCGTAAATGTGAGGTGGTAATTTCTGGCTTTGGATAGGAGAACGACAGGTGGAAGGAAGCGGAGAGCTGCAGGCAACATGAAGAAAGAACTGATGGCCGTTTATATACAGGAGGCTGAAAGAGGCAGGGAACCAAGACAACCCAGAGCTTAAGTCACATTGACCTTCCAGCTGTCTGTCAGCACAGCCTATAATACTCACGATTTATGTCTTATGGCAAATGCAGTATGATAGATGGTTGTATATCATGGGAATGAAAGCTTAGAGTTCAGAAGCAAAGCTTGTTTTTAATACTAAACAGTACTCATTCTTTTGTCTCCTTTTCCTCATTGAATTAACTCCAAAGTAAAATTTTGGGGGTTGCCAAACTTAGAAGAATTTCGTGTGTGAAAACTTTCTATTTTAAGTCCCTTTCCTTTCAAGAAAATTTGTCCGATCGAGGAGGTATTAAGTAATAGATAAGTGTTTAAAACATCTGTAGGATTTTTTTGAGATTTACATTACTTCCTTAATATATGTGGAAATTAATATAGAGCAACTAATTCAGAACTTGTGATAATTTAGGCAGGAAGAAATTTATATTCGAATTCTTCATGAAAATGATTTTGCTCCCTCTTGCCTGTTTTTCAGAGGTGGAATGTTTAAAGGTGGGTTGACTAAGAGAATAAGTTGTTTATAGCACTTGGGGAAAGTAATTAATATGCTAATTAAAGCATATTCTACACATATACAGAAACTTGCCAATCAACAAATAAAGAGGTTAGACATATATAGCTGAACCAAATCATGAACAGAAACAACACAAACCTCCTTGGAATAAAACTAATGAGTGTCCTTTCTCTGTTTTGTAAACAAACTAAGTGTTTAGGGCCTATATGTCTTTTTATATGTATTTTTTCAAGCACATTGGGATCATTATTTCGTTTCTTTCCCTTATTTCAAATTAGAAATAGCTTCATATTTTTATCAAGTGCATCCCCCTTTCAAAATATTTCCACACTTCTATTTCAACTGAATCTAAAGGATTTTTCCTTCCATGAGCAAATCTTACGAAACTGTGTACATACGTGGATATACTCAACAAAATACATTCAAGTAGACACATTAAGGGCTTATGCTTGGCAACACTTACGTTTTATTGATTTAGTTCTAGCTAGTAATGTGCTTGAAAACAAACAGCATTTCTTTAAATGAAGATTCTTAGTTCTAATGTTTAAATGGTTTAGACTGATCTTCCCCCTACAAAGAGAATGAATTAAAGAGTAAATATGACTATACTAGCAAAGAGTATATATTCACACATTTAAAAAATACTTCCACCATATGGCACGTGTGCGCGCGTGCGCGCCGCGCACACGCGCGCACACACACACACACACACATCAGTGGTACAAATTTCTAATCACCCCAGTCAAAACATCTGATTTAAATTTGTTCCTCCTGCTGCATGCCAGATATGCCATTTAGAATCGAGTGAAATGGGCCTCTTTTAGAGGGATCTAGCACTGACTTCCAAACAGGGGCCTCATATTTGTAGCAAACATTCATGCTTTTTTTTTAAAAGTGGAGCATGATGGAGAATAAAGAAGGAAGTTTCCCTGATGCTCCTTTGCTATATTTAGTATATATATTCTATGCCATTTTCATATGTGTGAGTGTCAAGTTACCTTTTGCACTGGGAAACATCTTAGAATATGGAAGAACCCAATAAAAATTGGTGCCTATTTCCATATCACCTTAGTTGAAAACAGTTTCTCTGGATAACCAAAAGTTCATTAATGGTCTATACTACCCAGCCACTTGTTCAACATATGGTAAGCCCAGCCTTAGGATGTATAACGTTGGTATGCTAAGATACATTCTATCTAAAATGAGCTTAGCTTAAACTGATAAAATCCCTGTGACTCTAGGTACCTTCCCAGGTACTCAGTACATTATTTGTTGAGTGAAATAAATGACTAGCTTTTGTGCCTGGCGGACTGAGAATAGTTTCTTTGAGTTAGCTAAGGAGAACTTCTTCTTGGTAAAGTGATATTTTAAATCTATTATGATTGATTATTGATTATTATATATATTATGGTTGAGTAACAGAATTGGCTAACGTAAAGATTCTTAAACGTGGGTCAGCTTGGTTAATGGAAGGCAAAACCGTTTCATAGGAGCAGCTCTCTGGGTAACCAGAATCAGAGACCAAGGGAAAGGCTGGGAGAACGCATTCTACACTGAACTGTTGCATGGACTCGGGGAAGTGGGTCAGGATCGGCACCATGGCTGATGGGAGGGCTGAGGGAAAGCTTGTTCTAGGTAAAAGGTAAGACACCTCATGCTGCAACATGAGGCCTGTGGGAACCCGGCGGGGGTTGGTTCATGACTTTGACCCCTCTCAGTGTCTTCCTGGCATTTCCCACTTAGTGAACCCCAATTCTGGTCACCAAAATGCACACTGCACATTAACAACAGGGTGATGTTTTGTCTCAGCATTCGTTATTGTGAGACTTCAGGAGATAGATGCCTATGTTTGGACGG
>NW_017731765.1:1444990-1445966 GCF_001890085.2 Hipposideros armiger | reverse complement strand
TCTCTTTTCCATGCTTTAGTTTTTAGGTCTCAGTTCTGAGTTGATTTTTTTCCTAATGTTTTCTAGGTTAAGGAAGATTTTACACATATTACTTGTGAAATCCCCAATTCTTTTTCTGTCAAGGATGACTAGCAATCACGAGTGAATTAACCTATCCTGGCTCTTTTGGGGGGAAAGAAGAGAAGAGAAATGTTCAAAATCCCACCCCTCTGCATTGTCTTATCACTCAAGCAAAAGAGGACAAAGGGCGGTGATACCATCAGGTTAATTTACAGACATTGTTAAAAGCCTCTGCCTCCCAACCCCCTCTCACTTCCTTCCAAAATTTTTCTACCTGTGTTTTTCCGAGCAAGCACAGATTTGAACTACTTCGCTGAACTTCTTTTTTCCTTCTTATTTATTTATTTTATTTCACCGTTTCTGAACTCTTACAGAAACCCAAATCATTATTTGTTCTTTTGATAGTTGAAAATGCAGCTGTATCTGAGGAATGTGGCAGTGGAGAGGTGTTATTTCTTATCTTTAGAAAAACACAAACCTAATTAAAACGGTAGAAATCTTTTTAGCCAGGAAATGACTGTGTGTGTCTCTCCACAGTGGAGCAGCTGCTGTGGGCCTGTCATCTGGAAAGAAGTGAGTGCTGATTTGGGGAGGAGGCTACCACAGCCCTCCCTGCCAGCCCCCTGCAGCCCCTGGCTCCCGTGTCCCCGCTGAGCCTGCATTGTCTCCCTCCATCCCATGGTGTTCTTTGTCTGCGGTGGGTACTGTGTCACACACTCCTAGTCAGTCTTCCTCAGCCTCTGTTCATCCCATTTTCTTTCTTTCTCTCCCCATTCCCAGGCAGCCCCACACACACACACACCAGGTCTGTTCCTCTTTTATTGGTTTTATGATTCTAGTGATTAGAGATCATGTTGATGAAGCAAATGCTTGAAAGGTACGGTTTCAAATGAGCTTCAAAGAAGTGAAGAAAAGC
>NW_017731765.1:1440198-1442105 GCF_001890085.2 Hipposideros armiger | reverse complement strand
TGTTGATTTTTGAAAAGGCTCACTGTATAGATTGGCAGTATGTTGGGCCAAGGATATGATTAATTAGTGATTAACTTTTGTGAAGCAAACATAGAGTTCATTATCCAAATAAATTATAGCACCTGGGGAAAAACTCAGTGTGGTTTTCATAGAATCATCTGGATAAATTGGGAAACATTGTTGGGTTAATTAATACGCAAAATAAAACCTTTGATGTATCAAGGTGTGCATGTGTACAGATGCGTAGACAGGCGAGAGCATTCGTCTGACTTTTTGTCACCTGTGATTTTGACCCATTTCTTATATAAAGCGATGACTCAGAAGGGGGTCAGCTCAGCTTTTTAGACACAGCTCTGTGTCAACTTCAGTTGTTGTTGACTTGTCACTTTGTTACTTATGAACGCTTGAGACCTCTTTGGGGCATCTTTTAAGCTCTTGGCTTTCCTTTCACTGGAATTAGAATACCTGCTCCCAACCTTCCTTAAACGAGTATTCTAACAGTTATCAGGATATAGGGAATAACATCCCCCATGAGAAGGCAATTTGGAACCTTCAAAGTGGTTTCATTATAGAGAAGAAGCTCTGAAAATGTGTTTCAGCATGATGAGAACTAACAGTGGCTAAAACTGCCACTGCTTGTGGAGACAATTGGAGTACTAGCTTGTATATTTAACACATATGTATCTGTTCCATTCTTGGCTGAAACAGCAGATCAATCTGTATTTTCTTAGTTTATTTGAGATTTGGTTGTGTGATCACACATGCATTGCATTTGAGGGAAAAGAAGCCCAAATCTTCTTTTAATTCTTTGTGCTTTCTCCATTGAGGGCACTATTAACACAGCTGGATCACTGAACCAAGCTGTATCCTCTTCCACACCACCATTCTTGCTTTTTAGGAAGAAAACTCTGAATCACAAGTAGAGCTGGGATAAAGGTTTGGGTAACTGGCACTGTAGTTTGGTTTTGATGTAAGCAGAGCGAGACTGGGATATGGTGATTGAAGGACAAGCGTTCTGGTCTACTTCTCTGGTTGTTGTACCAATTTGTTACATGATCACACATAAATATGTTCATGTTCCTTTAAGGGGCTGGTAGTGACTTTAACTTCACCAGCTGTGGTGAGTTTTAGTTAGTGTTGGCATAGCTTTTTTTATTCCTTGTTGAATCATGCCATTGGAAGCACTGTGTTGTTTTTTTTCTTCAGAGATAGGGGAATAGAGGTAATGGATCTCCTACTGCTTGGCTGGCTCTTTTTATCTGACAATTTCAGACATATAGCAGTAAAGAGCCATTGAAAGTAATGAACAGCCTTTGTTGAGGTAAATGAAGATGACCATGACAGTTTTAATATATTAATCAAATGGTATTGCTATTTCACATTAACAACTTCATAATCAGATGCTTGCTTGAGATTAACTGGAAAACCCAATGTGACTTCTAAGAGGAAGAACATGCCAGAAAGTAAAATGTAGCTATGATTGGATATTTTTAGAGGAGATAATTTTTAAATGATCCTTAATTATATCCTTCATATGGCATTCGGTATAGATGCTTGGTGAAACACAGTAGACAGAAATATCATAAAAATGGGGGGGAGGGGAGAAGTTAGCACATTTCTCCTCAAAATATATGTGGTAATCTACATGTATGAATCAGGGGTCATTTATTGAGTTCCTACTGTATATCCAGAGCTGATATGGTTTGATTTAAATTTTTTAATTTATCCATTGTGTTTTTATTCCACAGTTTCAAGTAGGGCCTTATTCACTTGAAAAGGTAAATGTTTTATCAGACCTACAAAGATCAATAAAACATTTGACACTATAGAAACCATATTGGGTGGGGTATAAAGAATCCAGAGTGCCAAGTTTCTGTGTAGTACGCACAGCATTTAAAAATAACTCC
>NW_017731765.1:1413742-1438456 GCF_001890085.2 Hipposideros armiger | reverse complement strand
AGTCAGATTGTTGAAAGACAAGGACAAAAAGAAAATCTTTAAAGTATCAAGAGAAAAATGACGCATCACATACAGGGAGCATCAATATGAAGAATGGCTGCCTTCTCATTTGAAAAAAAGTAAGCAGGAAGGCAGTGAAATGATGTATTCAAAGTACTGAAAGAAAAAGTAAGGACGTCAGCTAAGAGTTCTAGACCCAGTAGAATTACCCTCCCCCCAAAATTAAGGGAAACTGAAGACATTGCCGATTAAAAAAAAAAAAAAAAGACAGCGAGAATTTGTTGCTAGAATACCTTCCTTACAAGAAATAATAAAGGAAGTATTTCAAGCTAAAATACTATAACTCCAGATAACTCAAATCCACAAAAAGAAATGAAGAGCACTGAAAATGGTAAATGTGTGAGTTAAAGTAAATGACTCCATAAATATATTTTTCTTATTTTTATACCATCTTTAAAAGACATGAAATTGTATAAAGCAATAATTATAACACTACACTATTGAGTTTGTAGCACATACAGATGTAATATATATGACAATAATAGCACAAAGGAGGTGGGAAAGAATGAAGCTATATTGAAACAATTTCTATATTTTACTGGAATTAAGTTAGTATTAAACTATAATAGATAGTGATAAGTTAAGGTACATTTTATAACTCCTAAAGTAACTAATAAGACATTAACTCAAAAAAATATAGTAAAAAAGAGTTAAAGCAGAGGAATTAAACTAGTACACTAGAAAATTGCATTTAACACAAAGGAAGGCAGTAAAAGGAACAGAGAAACAAAAAAGACAGGAGATACAGAAAAATAGCAACATGGTCTTTGTAACTCCAACTATATCAATAGCACATTTAATTTGAGTGCTCTAAACATCCCAATTAAAAGGTAGAGATTGTCAAACAGGATTAAGAAAAGCTAAATCCAACTATATGCTGTCCATCAGAAACACACTTTAGATCCAAAACATCAACAGAATAAAAGTAAAAGGATGGAAAATGAGATACACTGCAAACACTAACCATTAACATCAAAATATTTTTGAAGAATTGTAACTAGAGACAAAGAGAATATTTCATAATGATTAAAAGATCAATGTATTAGGAATATATAACAAATATATATATATATATAAATATATATATAAATATATATAAATAAATAAATAAATATATATATATACATATATATATATATATATATATATATATATACACACATACATACATCTAACTGCAGAGCCTCTAAACACTGACAGAACTGACTGAAAGGAGAAAGACAATTAAACAATACTAGTTGAAGATTTTAATATCCCACTCTCACTAATTGACAGGATAAGTAGAAAGCAAGGCTTTCTGTAATCAGCAAAGCTATAGAAAATTTGAACAGCACTAGCAGCCAACTTCACCTGACAGAACAATTCACTCAATAACTATAGAATACCTATTCTTTTCAAATGTACATGGAATAGTCTTTAGAATAGATGATATACTAGGCCATAAAATGAGTCTCAATAAATTTAAAGAATTCAAATCTGAAATATGTGCTTCAACCACAATATAAAATAGAAATCAATAATAAGAATATTTGGAAATTGAACAACACACTTCTAAATAACCCATGAGTCAAAAAAGAAATTACAAGGAAAATTAGAGAATATTTTGCACCTAATGAAAATGAAAATATAACATTAAAATTATGGGATGCACCTTAGCTAGTTAGTTTATAGCCTTAATTGCTTAT
Source organism: Hipposideros armiger (assembly GCF_001890085.2). NCBI lineage: Eukaryota > Metazoa > Chordata > Mammalia > Chiroptera > Hipposideridae > Hipposideros > Hipposideros armiger. Next base: position 1,436,711 of record NW_017731765.1, on the reverse strand, counting down.
ATCAGAAAAGAAGAAAGCTCTCAAATAATTTAAGCTTTCACCTTAAGCAAAAGGAAGGAAGGGAGGGAGGAAGCAAGGAAGCGAGGAAGACTAAACACAAAGCAAGCAGAAGAAAGAAAATAATAAAGAGCAGAGAAGAAATCAATAAAATAGAAAAGACACAAACAATGGAGAAAATCAATGAATGCAAAAGTTGGTTTTTGAAAGATCAAGAAAATTGACAAATCCTTAGCTATACTGACCAATAAAAGAGAAGACAGATTACCAAAATCAGGAAGAAAAGATTGGTCATCATTCTTGACCCAACAGAATTTAGAACCATTATATGGGAATATGATGAACACCTTAATGCCAACAAATTAAATAACTTACATGAAGTAGTGGACAAGTTCTTAAAAAGACACACATCACACTATAGCTTTGTAATATAATTTAAAATCAGGAAGTGAGATGTTCTTTCTCAAGATTGATTTGGCTCTTCAAGGTCTGTTATGGTTCCTTATGAATTTTACCATTGTTTTTCCTAGATCTGTAAAAAATGCCATCGGAATTTTCATAGAAATTGTATTGACTTTGGGTAGTTAAATTATTCTTGAAGTAAATACTTTGTGTATGTGTGTGTGTGTGTGGGGTGTCTGTGTGTATGTAGGGAGGAAGCAGTGGTGCTAAGGTCAGGGGCTAGATAAACAAAATTATTAAAATACCAGGCTCAGGGCTATGGCATTAACATGTTCACACATTCCCTGCTGTTATCTAAGCCCCTAAAGGCCTTGGGGATTGGCTTTCAGAGAAAACAAGTAGCCTCACAAAGGCAACTGCATAGAAAGACGACCACAGAATGTATCCTCCCCAGCAGAAGGAAGCTCATCGCACACAAATCACTCAGTGATGCTGGTGGGACAGGAACTCGGCAGAGTCTCTGGGTTTCAAAGTGAGTCTAATGGGCCCCACGACTCATGGACCAAAGAGGGTTCAGCTGAAAAGTTATACCCATTCTGTGGCAAGTTCAGCAAAACCTTTGTGCAGGTTTGCATAATAGCGATACCGTCATAGCGAGAAAGAACAGGGGAAGGCAGCAAAAGCCATCAGCGGTGTTTCGTCCTTAAGTGTCAGCTGCGGAAGGCTGATGGTGCTATTTCTCCTGGCGTCTTCTCTGGGAAAGTGCTCCAGAGGCCTCGTTATTTCATTAGTTCCCTCAATGCCCTTGTGGCATAGGTAAGGTGGCACAGATTATTAGGAGCAATCTTGATAATGGGATGCTGGTGAACATCCATTCAGAACGTTATTTTATTGGAGGGCAGTGGCTTGGGTGATTCTGGGAGATTTGTGTCCTTGGCCAAGATTCTTGCTTCTCTCCTGCCCAGAGTCCTGCCTCCGGGCTGTGCTCTCCGATGGACAGAGTTCATAAATCCCAGGGAAGGGGCCGTTCTGCCGTCTGAGGCAACTTGCGATTTAGTAAATCTGTACCTAGCAGTGGGTTCGAGCAGTGAGCTCTTGGGTTCTCTGCTGTTCAGTGAGCAGAGCACAGTGATTCTCCGGGAATGTCTGGAATTTGAAAATGATCACCCCTGTTTAACAGGGATAAGATAAGGACGTTTATCTCACTTCCCTGTCTGAAGGTCTGGCTTGTTAGTTGGGAGGTGCTTGTTAGTCTGGGATTTTTAACTCCATTTTTTTTTTTTTAGATAAAATTTACATACAACGAATGCACCTATTTTAAATGTACAATCTGAGCTTTGACAAATGCATACGCTTATGTAACCAGGACCCGCATTCAAGATCTAGAGTATTTCCACCGTTCTAAAATGCTGTCTTTGGCCCCTTCCTGTCCGTTTTGTGCAAGTTAAGCCAGGACAACTAAAGAACAGAAGTAATTTGTAAATGGCAGTTTAATGGAAGCCTTTAATGGACTTGGGCTTTTCTGTTCTCTCCAGCTCATGAAAAGGGAATTTATACTTGTCTGGAAAAACTGTTAAAACACAGCAAAAATAAACCTCAAGAAATAAGTGTGGAACAGCTCAACTCTTCTCAGCTCCCCCCACTCCTGATTAGTTAGCATTATTGCTAAGCCAAAGGTCCGTCGATGTCGTAATTGTGGGACAATCCACAGTTTCGTGAAGAAACAGGCCACAGAAGAGGGAGGTCCCGGTGAGGGTCGGAAAAGACTCCACAGACCTAGAAACCCCATGTTGTAAAAGAAGGCCTCCGTGAAGGGAGGAAAGAAATACCAAACCCAAGAAGAGATGGAACTGACTTATATTTTGACATGTTAGGAATACAGAGAGGCTGATTTCTTTTTCAGCTTCTCATGAACACCGTAAGGACAGCATTTTAGATTGGGGCCTTCTGGACATCCAGTGATGATGCATGGCCTGCCCACCACAGAACAGAAAGGCGGGGCGCGACATCGGAACGATGGAACCCTGTGGTGACGGGCGGTATTCAGAAGCAATAGGCTGGCTCTTTTTCTGCCTTCCCACAGTTTCCGTGCAGTTATTTTCTTCGAAGCTGTTTGCGTCCATGAAACTGCTGACCAGGATACCTCAAATTATGCCAAAATATTTATAAACAGTCATCCCCTCGGGAGGGAGAGGGAGATTATTGCTTACTTTAAAAGAAACCTTTGTGTAGGGCAGGTGAGTGGCTAATTTGTCCATTTATCTTTTTAACATGAAGGCAAAGAAGCGTGTTCCCCTGATCTGAAAGCTTCACAATGGCTACCTCACACACCACTTCTCACACGGCCTTACGCCTTTTCACACTGGCAGGTTGGCACCCCTCAGGTTGCGGGTGCAGAAGTGCTAAGTGCGTTTGATTGGTATCATTACTGGTCTGTAGTAATTGATTACTGCCCATGGTGAAATATTCAGGGCCCGCACACAGCCAATAGCAATCACTTAATCCATCATGGCTATTTGTTCCTCATCTCCTGAGACCTATCAGCCACATGCTATCCGACCCCACCAGGCAAATTGCTGATGGCTGCTTTGTGTGTACAATTTACTGTGTATTTACTGCGTTTCCTGTGTTAACCCAAACCACTAGCTTTAGTGAACAGGGAAACACAGGGGAGAGTCTTGCTTTGCAATGTCAAGTTCACTCTCTCGTTAACCTCTTTGGCCTGCTTTTCATGGTGATTTGTGACTCATTGGCATTGGTTTTTGTTGCTTTAAAAAAGAAAAAAAGTCAAATGGCATAGTGGTTGTATTAGGAATATTAATTGTAAGACTTGATATTGGTTGATTGGAATAAGATCCTGGAGGGTTGTTTGTGATGCAGATTTTTTAGAAACAAGAAGTGGGAGAATAATGAATAACCAGAACTAATCAGTTTTGTGCATGTGTGCGTTTGTGTGTTTAATCCAGTGATAATGACTAAAAGTAGCTATAAAAAGAAGTAGAAATTCAGTGGCTACACCATTTTCTTGGCTTCCTCCCAAGATGTCTTATCCTTGGATCTTGGCAAATATGCTTGTCCCTGAGGTACACTGAGGAATTCTGGTACTCAACCCAAGGAACCACAATAGAAGTCGGAGGAGGAGGCCAACTGGGAGGAGAGTAAACAAATGACTGTTACATGTGATAATACTATCTATGACCAAAATCAGAAAAAAGCACAGTTCATACTCAGCAGTCTATAGGATAAAAAATGAGAGCCATGCATGGTAGAATGCACATGTTGGTCCAGTCCTCTGCTCACCCTGATACAGCTTTCAGTAAAGATGGAAGAAACAACATGCCGGGTGCTTACTAGGTCCACCAGTGACTTCGGGAAGCTGGCAGGAATGAGACTCAGGAGAGCGTGAGGAGGTGCCACCTTAGTGACAGCAAAGAGATCCGACCTATTTCCATAGCCACCCTTCAAGAGCTTGGATTCCAAAATTTATAGAAAGAAATTGTTGCAAGGGTCTCAGTGGAGATCTTTGATACCTCTTTTAATGTTTATTTGTTTGTTTGTTTGTTTGTTGAACACTCCTTGGTCTCTATAGCACACAGTAGTGGAAATCTAGCTGATTCCCCACAAGCTAGGGCCAATGTGGGCATGTGTGCTGTAACCCAGGATGAGTCTCTCAGTGAACATCTACCTACACATGACGATTTCTGGAGAGCATAGAATCTTAATCTTTATAAATCTGTGTTCCTCATTGGGGCCTCTTAGCGAAATGACATGGACAGCTGGTTTGAGCAATTCCCAAGTTACCTAGTTGGGTATGTTTCACTGTTGCTCACAGTCCATTGTAGGTCAAATAAATAGATTAAGCATATCTAGAAGCACTGACCTTTTATTGTGTACTATGTGACTTCTGTTATTGCAAGAGTATTGGCTTATCCTCTGCTTATTATCCAACATCTGATGTACTTTATGATTTTTTATCTTTTCTTCTCCAGAGCTCTGCTCTGTGGTAGGATTTCCTTTTTCTGGAGTCTGGTATTATAGTCCTTCTCTCACTTTCAGTCTCTGATGCCGAGAACTAAAATAGCAATCAGTAAGTTCAGCTCTATGGCTGGAAACTTCTAGACTTAGTCTGTGCTGTGCTCATAATGCGTCACTTTCCTGTACTTATTTATCACTCAGCAACATTGAACCCTACTGAGCATTACCTCTCTATAAAAAACATTGGTTCAGATCAGTTCAAGCTGATTTGAAGAGGCTACCTACAGCGTGATTCTATTTTTATGACATTCTGTAAAAGGCAAAACTAAAAAGATAGTAAACAGGACAGTTATCAGGTGTTTGAAGGGAAGGGAGGATTGAATAGGGGATTTTTTTAGGGTGGTGAAATTATTCTATATGGTACTGTAACGATGAATACATGACACTGCATTTGTCAGAACCTATTGAACTTTGCAGAGCAAAGGGTGGACTTTAATGTATGCAAATTAAAAATATATATTTAGGAAGTCAGAGGATCCCAGGATACAATGCAGATTGTGACAAAGGAATCTAACTCTTACTAATATATGAAATAACTTCCCTTCATTATTTCGTTATTGGGGGATAAAGAAATGTACATAGCTTTACAAATGAGCAGAGACTACAAACCCAAAGTGAAAATAGCTGTACATAAACACTGTACTCTAATTAGTAAGGTTTTCCCCATAGAAATATGCATATTAACAGATTAACAGTTCTGAAACAACTAATGTATATCGGAATTGAACAATTAAGTAAATGGATGGTGGATTGTGGGAGACAGGTTTCTCACTGTTGAAGTTGGGGGGAGGGGACCGGTTACAAAGAAGTAAGGAGGGAAAGCTAGAATGATCCATGTGGAAATAGATTAGTTGGAGACATCAGTAAGAACTCATGTTTAGCTTAATAGAGATACATTTGGATACAAATAGAAATATTTATAGGTGTGTATGTGTGTGGGTGTGTGTGCGTGTGTAAACACATTGGTTAATATACATATAATCTTTTCCTCTGTCATTTGAGAGGACCTAGAAATGACACCCCAGTAACAATGAACACACCTAGTGACCAGATCTTGGCTTCTAATACCAGTGCTCAGTAAAAGGAGCCAGGGCTTCTTGAAGAAATAAATGACTACTACATGTGTAACAGTCAGTTTGCAACAGTTATTTGTCATAGTCAGTTTGCTGTTCGTAGAGGTGGAGCAAGAAATATAGAAGATGAGCCTGAAGAATCTTGTAATGCCAAGAAGTAAAGAAATGTTCAGATAAAACCCACAATAATGGAGGTATGCCAAAAGGGAGACAGGAGAAGGCGTTCTCAATGGCCAAGGCTGGAGCAATCTGAGCAATGAAAGAAGTAAAGTAGCATTGGTTATAACCCAAAGTATAAACTAAACATCCATGATCTCATACTGGTATAAATAAATGATTGAATAAATAAATGGGGAGAAAGACAAATCTCCCACACAGAAGAATTCCAAATAATTTATGTAGATACTCCACCACCAAGAGGTGGAGCATAATTTCCCACTCCTTAAATGTGGTCACAAAGTCGCATAGGGACCTTCCCCCTGAAGTATAATAAGTGGGCAAAAAGAGTGACTTTACAATGCAGACACCTGGCGAGCACTACCTCAGCTGGATGGTCGAGGTTCCCATCAGCAGTGATCAGTCCTGTTGATATCATGCATCCCTGATATGATGTGATGAGAATGGCCCTTTACCTTTGTACACCTCCTCCCCAAATCCCATAACACCAGTATGGCCCTGAGGAACACATCAGACAAATTCCAATCGAGCGACATCTACGAGCTTGCCAGTCATCCCCCAGATGGCTGACCAGTTCTCTCTAGCCTGGTTGTCAAAACAAGGGAAGTCTGAGAAACTGTCATAGCCAAGAGGAGCCTAAGGAGACACGATGACTAATAGTCATGTGGTGCCCTGGATGGGAACCTAGAACAGAAGAATGACATTAGGGCAAAGCTAAGGAAATCTGAATAAAGTATAACTTGGTTAATGACAATGTGTCAATATTGGTTCATTCATTGTGATGCATACCATACAAATATGTTCATAACAGAGGCCCCTGAGTGCAGGGTACGTGGGACCTCGGTACTATCTTTGCGATTTTTCTATTATTTTAAACTCATTGGCTCAATTGTCTACTCCCCCCCCCCACCCCCCTCAAATTCATGTTGGAGTCCAAACCCCCGTATCCCAGAATATAACTATACTTGTAGATAAGCTCTTTAAAGAGGTGATTTCGTTAAAATGAGACCATTAGGGTGGGGCCTTAATCCAATATGAGTGGTGTCCTAATAAGAAAACAGAGAGACACCAGGGATGGACATGCACAAAGAGACGGTCATATAAAATGACAGCAAAAGAATGGCCATCTGCAAGCCAAGGAGAGAGGCCTCAGGAGAACCCAGCCCAGCCAGCACCTTGCTCTGGGACATCCAGCCTCCGGAACTGTGAGAAAATAAGTTTCTGTTGTTTAAGCCCCCCAGTCTGGTATTTTGTTATAGCAGCCTAATATAATATAATATAATATAATATAATATAATATAATATAATATAGTTAACTAACCCTAAAATAAAATGTTATTTTAAAAACAACAATAGCATCCTTTCTGTTCCCAACCCGGGACCTTTGCATGGATTTCTTCTTGCATTCAGATCTCAGCTCAAGGTCACCCACAGAGGGGCCTTCTCTGACCACACCGTTCTCTCTTCATGCCATTACCCTGTTTTACTTCTCTGCGTGGGACTTACGGCTAACAGTTATTGTCTCACTTGTTGATTCATTGATGGCCTGTCCATGGCCGTAGGATGTGAGCTCCTTGAGAGGAAGAACCTTGGCTGTCTTGTTCACTGCTGGATCCTTAGCACCAAATACCAGGCCCAGCGCTGGGTCCATAGTAGACACTCAGTAATTATTTGCAGAATGGATAATGGATCCCCTGGAGCCTGGGGACTCTTAATTTGGACGACGTATTCACTTCTATTATTGGTCTGAAAGCACCTCTGTAAGTTACTGGGATCTAGAGGGTGGGCAGATTATAAAGCATGGGGCCCACGGTGTTGGACTTTTCATATGTTCATAACATTTTTCATATGCTCTCCTGTCTGGGAAGAATGAGTCTAAACCAGGAAGAGAGGGTGGAGGGTGCTGGCTTGGCCAGAGGCCCTCACCGTGCCTCAGAGCTAGGGACAAAGCCTGTCAAAATAAGGCTGCAGCTGCAGCCAAAGGAGGTGTGTATGTAGGCAGGGGAGAGGGAGTCTCTAAGGGAGCAGGATGGCGCGTGGCACCGATTCGAAGGGTAGACAGTCTCTGCTACCTAAGGGTACAGAGGTTGTAAAGCATAAAAGGCCCTTCGAGATGAGGTGAGGGGTCCCAGAGCCAGGCTCCAGCCCTAGGATAAAGGGGCCCGTGGGAACTAGGGCCTCCAGATGGCTCGCTGGGGGTCAGGGCTGGGCTGAGTGGGTGGGGAGCTATCTGCCAGAAGTTCTGTGGCAGACCAGCCAGACAGGTAGCAGGCTAGTCCAGGTAAACTACAACTCAGTGCTCAGTCAGGCCCCAAGTCTCTGTCCGTACCACATGGGGCAGTGGGACAGTGCCAAACCTCACATGGCCGGGGCTCAGCAGACGGGGCAGACAGGGAGGTGGCAGTGGTGGTCTTCACAGAGGGCACGATTGGTGAGCTTGCCTCTAGGCACGAAGTGTGAGAAGGCACGCTTAAGCGAGCATGATGAAAATTTAAGGATGGAGCTAGGAGCCAGGCAAGTCTGGACGTGTTTACATCATGTTGAAGAAAAAAGCAGTGTAGATTAAAACGTTTTAAAATTTTATTTACCGGCTCTGTGGTCTTAAACCATTCTAATCCTTAGTTCCTTCACCTTTAGAATGGAAGTAAAAATACCTACATGGCAGGGTTGTTGAAAGGTTTAGAAGTAATGTAGGAATGACACCTGACATGGGGCCGGACACGTCCACAATGCTTAATAAACAGGCTGATATTATGATTGACTAATACCACATGAGAGATTCCTGCCGGCTTTTCTAAAAGTGACTAGTCACAAAGCGCTTTGAAAGTGAAAGGGGAATGTGTACTTGTTTCAGTGCCATCTGGAAATGGAGAAGTGACAAATCTGCTTCCTGCTCCACAACCGGTTCTACAGGGGGTGGCGGAGGGCGGCAGCTGGAAAGGGGCAGGCTGACCAGCAAGGTTTCGGGACCGATGCCATCTGTGGGAGGGCCAAAGCAGCCACCAAGAGCAGACCAGGAATGCAGAGCCAGAAAGAGACCCCAGGTTCTTTGACAACCCATTCGGGCCAAGATTGGAGACCCAGAAGGGAGAGAAGGGCGCAAGCCCAGTGCAGTTGTGTGTTCTCTTCTCTCTTGTGACGTGGTTGGTGCTGGGAAGCCACGGAATGCATCGGGAGGCTGCGGTGAGGGTGCAGCTGCCCCTTACCCAGTAGGAGAAGGAGCAAAGAGACCGTCCTGTGCCACTCGTTTTTAAAGCATTTTTAGATTTTCTTCTTCTTCTTCTTCTTCTTCTTCTTTTTTAGTACAACTTTCCCTTCAGAGAGAAGTGACACTGAATGACACTTGAGATGCACTTGCCACCTGCTGAGGCTCTTCTCACTTTAACAGGCCCCCTTGAGAAGTCCTGGCTCCATGGCTCCGGCTAGCTGGGCCTCAGGAGCCGTCAGCAGCCAGAGCTGGCGCTGAATCCCCCTCTGCTTGGGTGGCTCGCCACTCCCGAGGACAGAGAGCCTGCGCGCTTTGCGTCTCCTTATGGTTCGTTCCCCCTGAGGCAGAGATCACCAGGTAGACCTTGGTCCAAGGACTTCTTCGTGACCGACTCGGGCTCCATTTCCCACATCTGCTTCTGACTCAGGCAGAAGGAGCACAGACCTGAGGGTCAGGGAGGGTTCTAGTCCCCGCCATAAAACTAACCAGTTGTGACCCTAGAAGTAAGTACGGGGACCTCACTCTGCACCCCCCATTGGTAAGAGGAGAGGGTTAGCCACGGTCCCCTCTAAGGTCGTCCTGGATCCTGTGACTATACATGTCCCTGAATTTCTGTGCAGGAGCAAAAGAGAGCAGAGAACATCCTTTGAAGGCCTCATCTGGAGATTTCATCTAAATGTTCCTGATCAGCGTGACCCACAGGGGCAGAAGGTTCCAAAGCAGGGCCTGACTGCATTTTAAACAATACAAGTTGCAGGCTCTGACCTTTCTACTCCTCAGTCTTATGCAAAGGACACACTTAGACTAAAAAGGTGTTCCTTTCTCATAATTTGGTGGTCTCTGTCGGAGATGATTTATAGCAGGGTTTCTCGCCCACGGCACTGTTGACATTTTGGATCAGATAATTCTTCATCATGGGGCCGTCCTGTGTGTTGGTAGGCTGTTAAGCTACATCCATGGACTCTTATCTCCTAGATGTAAGTAGCGCCCCCACACACAGTCATGACAACTAATGTGTCTCTAGACATTGCCAAATGTGCCCTGGGGGGTAAGATCGCCCCTAGTTGAGAACCACTGATTTAGGGTATATATTTGAAAGACAGAAAAATACATATAGAAGCAAATTTAATTATGCAAATGCCTCTGGGGGGAACACTGAATTTCTAAAAAGGTAATAGTAAAATTTGAATTAGCAGAAGTGTAGGACTCGCTTTTTAAGCTCATTTCCTACATGCATACCATCCACATACACCTTCTCAACTGCACTTGAGATGTCTTTAAATAGTCAAGAAAAAGGACCATCCACCTTTTTTCTTCAGAAGATATCATGTAGGAATCCAAATAATATTGGATGACTGAATGTTAGTATATCATGATTTAACGTCTTAAGTGGGTGAAAAGGATATTAGCCTCACACGTATATTGGGTTGTCAGAAAAGTCACGACGTGTATTTTTTCTATGTTTTTCGTTGCAAAAATGTGTCGTGACTTTTCCGACAACCCAATAGTATTTTCTTTCTGTGACTCTAGTTGGATTTTAACATCTGCTAGAATGGCAAAGACTAAATCATAAATGCTCTTTCTTTTCCCGTTTCCAATATGTTTAGTTACACCGAGGCTGGTGTTAGATTTATTGTCATCTGCATTGATTACTATTTTGAAGGAGGAGAAAACATAATGAAGAGAAGAAGAAATTTTAAAAACCAGAAGAACATGATTTGTCTTTCCTTTATTCTATTTTGTGTTCCTGAGAGCCAACAGAGAACAAATTGTGAAATGGGTGAGGTTTTGCCCTGCCATGCAGGCTGAAGTTGCTTTAAACGGAAAACATGGCATGCTGTACATTTTCCACTTCCTTCTTTTTTAGTTTCCTTTCAGCCGTTCTCAGAAATGTAAGCAGGAAGAAAATTGCAATCAATTATGTTTAGAAACAACTGAGGTTAAATCTGACTGATACTTGTTTATAAAACTATGCATCATTTTATTTTCAGCACATTTCCAGTTCCTCTGTGCCCTTGAACATTCTCCTAGCTCCCACAGTGAATATCTTTCCTTTAATCCATGCCTGGATATTGAATTTGTGAACAGTCCCTTTTTGGTTGTGACTTGTTGATGTGATCTCAGAGTCAGCCCTTTTTCTCTTCCCATGGCCTCAGTTCAGGCTTTCATAACCTCACACTTTATTACAATCACCTCTAGGCTCTTCACCTTGCAGTGCAACCCGTGAGATTAATTGACTTCACACCTTTTTCATTATGTGCATGCCTTCATTCACCCAGGCCCTATTTGGGGCCAGACATTGTTCTAGGCTCTGGAAATACAGCAATGAATAAAGGAGACAAAACCCCCGCCCTCCTGGAGTTTATTATAATTCCAATCAGCACAGGGAGGAGGGGGTCACAGATGGAGACAGACATTTTACAAAATAAATAAATGATATAGCGTGGTAGAATATGGTAGATATTATGGAAAGGCTAAAGCAGGGAAAGGGGATAAAGAGGGGTGTGTGTGTGTGTGTGTGTGTGTGAGAGAGAGAGAGAGAGGGAGGGAGGGAGAGAGAGAGAGAGAGAGACAGAGAGACAGAGAGAGAGACAGAGAGAGAGACAGAGAGAGAGACTGTGCCTGTGCCTGTGTGTCTGGAAAGAGCGGGCTGCAGTTTTAAATACGGCGATAGGGAAGGCTTCACTAAGAAAGTGACTTTCAAGCAAATACATGAAGAGGTAGGAAAAGCCTGTGTAAAAGCCTGAAGCATGTCAGGTGTTTGAGGAAAGGTCTGAGAAGGCTGGTGTGGGAGAGATGTAGGAAGTAAGGTGAGAGCTAATGCGGGTCGGGAGGAGCGGCCTTTATCTAAGAGAGATTGGATGCTGCTGGACGGTTCTGAGAAGAGCAAGGAGATCTGACTTACAGGTTAATAGCATCATGTCATCACGTCATGTATCATTTCCTCTACACTTGACAACCCCTCATCCCCCCTGCCCCCACTCCCTGCCGAAGCCCTCTGCACTCTCAGTAAAGAATGACCCCACCCCCTTAAATTCTACCCATCCTTCAAGTCTAAGCTGAAGTTTCTGCTTTTCCAGAAAACCCCTGCCAACTCAAAATCGATCTCTCTCTGCTCTGACCTCCTATTGTGTTGGTGATTTATAGTGTGCGCTTGGACTTGACCGTGTGCTGTCTTGCACTATCTTCCAAGCAGGTCTCATGGGTATCCTACCTAAAAGTCTGTAGAGTTTGAGAACTGGAAGGGCCTCAGGAATCATCTGTACTGGCTCCTTCATTTTACAAATGAGGAAATGAGGCCATTTTGCAAATGAGGAAACTGAGCCCCAGCAAAGTTGAGGACATTGCTCAAGTTCACTCTGCTAGTTGTTAAATGTGTAAATAGCCTTTCATAATGACATTAGAAACTCATTAAGGGATGATACCATGCCTTATGCTTCTCCAAAGTCCCCTATGATAGTAGTTGACATAGTACTTACGTAACAGATGCTTATTAAGTTCAATTAAATGTGAAAGTAAATTGATTTTTTTTTTGGTTGGTTTGTTTGTTTTTAAAGAAATGTTATAGGCCCTTAATTTATCAACCGCATCCTGAATTCTCAGATTTTCTAAGCACAAGAAAGCCATGTGGAATACTTATATGTGATTTAGCTTTAGATTTTAAGGAGTTGCTTGTAAATGTGGTTAGATGGAAGAAATAAAAATGTTCCCTGTCTTGTAGGTATTTGTTCTGATGAAACGTTAAAAGATAATTCTATCATCTCTACATGATACAGCTATTTTTGTTGCTTCAGTAGATTTATCGAATCAATTTGGATTAAAAACAAAATGGTTATTTTTACCATCTTTGTCTAAAAGGAAGCGACTCATGGCTGAGTTCAATAACTCTTTGGAGAGTTATTGGTTTTGATCACAGATGTGAACTTTCGATGTTCACAGATGTTGATGGCCTATCAGGTCTATTTTGGGAGACCTAATTCATCCTTTGACCCAGAGATGTCCTCGGGAAGCATAGGAATTACTTGAAAACATGGCTCCATGTGGCGGATGATGCTAAGTTCCTGTTCTCGTAATAAGTACACAACGAGACAAAGTGACTTCCAAGGTCTGGTGTCCAGAACATAAACTTGTTACACTTAACTTTTAATCTGCAGACCCACCCAAACAAATCAGTGAGGATTGTCCAGTGCTTTAATCTTTGCCCATAAATTCAGCACTGTTTTGAGTTTGGCCTCTCTATAACCAGACCAACAGACTACAGTATGGACAGAGTTCAGTCTGACATTGCTATTCATGCATGGCAGCCAAAGAAAAGCTGAGGCCTGAAATAACTTGTGGAGAAACCCTGCTGGCTTTGGAGAACTCTCTTAAAGTCCAGTATCAGTGACCTGTGCTCCAGTTTTATAACAGGGTCAGTTAACTTAGCTGACCATAGCATGCCTACAGTAATACTAAGAAGGATGAAGTACCTGAGTGAGACCCGTAGCTTAAGTCATACACAGTATAAAGAGCTACACACTGGACTTTAGTCATCGAACAGAGGAATATCAGGGGTCACAAATTCAAGATAAAGTGTAAATGGCTCAATGGGCTCATCAGAGTCTTTCTGAAATACAGTCTTACTGAAAGAGAATCCAGATGGTATATTCATATGAAAGATAAAATTAAATTACTGGTATTTTTGTGCTTAAGGAAGCGCATTCTCTATCGTATTTCATTGTATATTTGTGTATATAGGTATATCGGTTCTCCAAATATTGTAAATGAGTGTTGTTCCTCTAAAGTTGTCAAGAGTTTCATAGATTTATTTTCATACTTAAAATATGAGCAGTTCTTTGGACATTTTCTTCAGAGTTCATACTTTTTTTTCTTTTTAATTGTGTCATTTATATAAAATAAAGTTGACTAATTTGTAGTATATACTTCTGTGAGTTTAGATAAATGTGTGTGTATATATCTGTGTAACCACCACCACAATTATGATGTGGAACATTTCCATCTTCCCCAAAAGTTCCCTCATTTTAGCACATTTTTGGCTATTTTATTTGATGGCAACTGTTTGGGTAGATTTGACTTTTGTAGAAATTGAAAAAGCATAGAGAGCTAAGTTTAGTGACTAAGGTGGTTGGTGATCCCATGGAGTAATCGGATCTTGGGTCAAAAACAAGACGTCACTATAAAATTGTGGCATCAGTTTTTTTTTTTAATTTTCTTTATTTAATTTTTATTTTTCAGTTATAGTTGACAGTCAGCATTAGTTTCAGGTGTATAGCATAGTGGTTAAATATTTATATAACTTACAAAGTTATCTCCTGATTAGTCTAGCACCCACCTGGTCCCATACATAGTTACTTCAATATTATTGACTATATTCCCTATGCTGCACTTTACATCCCCCTGACTGTTTTATCACTGCCAATTTGTACTTCTTAATCCCTTCACCTTTTTCTCCCAGTCCCCAACCCTCCTCCCATCTGGAAACCATCAGCTCGTTTTCTGTATCTATGAGTTTGTTTCTATTTTGTTTGTTTATGTTGTTTTTCAGATTCCAAATACCAGTAAAATCACATGGTATTTGTCTTTCTCTAACTTAGCTCACTTAGCATAATACCTTCTAAGTCCATCCATGTCATCTCAAATGGTAAGATTTCATTCTTTTTTTATGGTTGAGTAATATTCCATTGTATATAGGTACCACGATTTCTTTATCCAGTTGTCTATTGATGGGCACTTAGGTTGCTTCCATATCTTGGCTATTGTAAATAATGCTGCAGTGAACACAGGAATACATATATCTTTGTAAATTAGTGTTCTGGATTTCTTTGGATAAATACCCTGAAGTGAGATTGCTGGGTCATATGGTAGTCCTATTTTAAATTTTTTTGAGGAACCTCCATACTGTTTTCCACAGTGGCTGCACCAATTTGAAATCCCACCAATAGTACACAAGGGTTCCCTTTTCTCCACATCCTTGCCAAGACTTGTTTTTGGTTTTTTTTAATGATAGCCATTCTGACAGATGTGAAGTGGTATCTCATTGAGGTTTTAATTTGCATTTCTCTGATTATTAGTGACACTTAGCATCTTTTAGTGTGTGTAATGGTCATCTGTATATCCTCTTGGGAGAAATGTCTATTCAGGTCCCCTGCCCATTTTTTCAACTGGATTGTTTGTTTCTTTGGTGTAAGTTGTATGAATTCCTTATGTATTCTGCATATTAACCCCTTATCAGATATATCATTGGCGAATATCTTCTCCCAATCTGTAGGTTGTCTTTTCATTTTGTTTATGGTTTCCTTTGCTGTGCAAAAACTTTTTAGTTTGATGTAGTTCCATTTCTTTATTTTGTTTCTCTTGCCTGAGGAGACATATTCCTGCAAAATATCACTAAGAGCAATGTCAGAGAGTTTACTGCCTGTATTTTCTTCTAGGAGTTGTATGGTTTTGAGTTTTACATTGAAGTGTTCAATCCATTTTTAGTTTATTCTTGTATGTGATGTAAGAAAGTGGTCTAGTTTCATTTTTTTTTTTTTGCAAGTGTCTATCCAGTTTTCCCAACACCATTTATTGAAGAGACTGTCTTTACCCCAATGTATATTCTTGCCTCTTTTGTCATAGATTAAATGGCCATATAGGCATAGGTTTATTTCTGGGCTCTATTCTGTTCCATTGGTCTACGTGTCTGTTTTTATGCCAGTACCATGCTGTTTTGATGCTATGGCCTTGTAGTGTAGTTTTATGTCAGATAGCGTGATACCTCCAACTTTGTTCTTCTTTCTCAAGATTGCTGTGGCTATTTGGGGTCTTTTGTGGCTCCATATAAATTTTAGGATTATTTGTTCTAGTTTTGTGAAAAAAAGTGGTGTCTGTTTTCTGATGAGGCTTATGAACTAATTTTAGCAGCTATTTCAAAATTGAGCTCCAAAACATTTTGAGCAATTGCTTATATTTTTGTAAAATGGATATGTTTTTGCAATAAACCCTTGTATTGTCTCCCAGTATGGCTACAACTATGAAGGACAACGCTTACTTGGTTTCTTAACAGACCCCTGGTATTTGCAGATCTAACATTTTGTGTATTTAAAAGATCCCAAAAGATCTGAGATAGGAAGAAATTTGCAGTTTTGCCAAGGCGTAAGTTTGAATCTTGACTCTACACACTGGATGGGCTACAAAAGAAAGTGGGGTCACTAGTGGGTGAGTCAAGCCCAGTACAAATCATCCTAGTAGCAAAGAACCATTATAAAGGTCTCTTCCAAGTCTGAATGAGGCAAATTTTATAGATAGAAACATGGTGTCTTCCTGAGAAATGGATCCCCATAGAAAGTTAAGTGCTGGTATTGGAGATGGAAGTGAAGAGGGCTAAGAAAGTAATTTTTCTTAACCAGAAAAATGGAACTATTGACCAGATTAAAGGTCATGGCCATAAATGAATTTACCATATGGAAATTAAAAAACTTCAAAAATCGTTTCAGAGAATAATTTAGCTAATGCAAAAGTAACTCCTCAAGAGGGAAATAAGTCATGAGGGGTGGAAGTGATCCCTTACATTTCAATCATAATTTATACTACTGTGATGCCTATGGCAAATTACATACTGTTGTATTCCTCACTCTGGGAATTCGTGAATATCGCGGGTTTATTCCATAAGTTCTTTTGTGTTCGTTTCGACATCAACATCATTAAATATAGTTATACCTCGTGTGTGTCCAAGAATGTGTGGGGAGTTGACATTTGAAATAGAATCTGTTGAACTAGAGATGGAGAGGGTCCTGTAGATACTTTCAGTGATTTAGTTTACAATCACGGGAATGGTAGGTGATAGAGAGAGGCTGGTGGTGAGTCACGGTTGCAGTACCAGCTAGACAGCTCAGAACTCAGAGCGTACAACTGGGAAGTGTCAGTAGCTACAGGAGACCACTCAGAGTGGGTGGTGCTGGGGGATGTACTTGTTGAGAAATAGAGAGGAAGAGTGGGATATGAAGAGACTGCAAAACTAAACCCAAGGTCCTTCAGACATAGGTAGATATTCTAAGCCTTCCTTAGCACTCGTAGGACTGTTTTGAGTTCACAGTACCAACCGGAAATGTAGATTCTTGCTTTCTCACCTGTGATCGCAGGAAATTCCATGTCCTTAAACTGAACATGATAAAGTAGAATAATTCAGATATTTGACCGCCTGCTGTGTGCTAGGTACTGTTCCACGTCTCTGGAAAGACAATGAAAAGGCTTAGCCCCTGCTCTCAAGGCACTTCTAATAGTGAGAAGACAGACACGAAAGTGAATCATGAGACCTCTGCGGAAGTTGCTATAATGAAGCTACTTACCAGGCGCAGTTAGGAACTAGGAGAACAAGCCCCTCCGTCTGTCTCATAGGATACTCAGGCTCATCTATTCTATGATGGAACTTGTTCTCTCATTTGGACAAAAGAAAATGATGCTGAGGCCCTGAGAAATTAAGTCACGTTCCTCATCCTCTGTCATCTAAAGTACTTGGGCAGCATCCTAACCTCCCCTCTCTTGATTCTCTGTCCATTTTGAAAACCATTGCTCTGTTTTCCCTCTTAAAACCCTGAGTGGATCTTTATTGCCTGTGCAGTAAGGCCAGAGTCCCTACCTTGATTTTCAGAGCCACCATCGACTTTCTTCCCACTTCCTTCTTCCACAAACTCTGCTTCAGGGCCCCTGCCTGCTCTCTTGCCTTTGCATGCTGCCCGCATTGCCTGCTTCCCAATTCTGTTCACGTTCTTCCGTGCTCAGCCTCTTCTCCACATGTCGAAGTCCAGCTGATTCATTCCAAGCCCCACTCAAATGCTACCTTGTCCATGAAGCCCGCCCTGATTCTCCCAATTTGATGTAATTATTGACTCCTTCCACTTCTACAACACCCATTTGCAGACAGTTTCTGTGACAACAGTGCCTTCTGCTTTGATCATGGGTAGTGTTTGTAGTTCTGCCTCCTTCACTAAATTACAAGTCCCCGGAAAGCAGGGACTGTGTCCCTCATAACCCATTGACCTCATAGCTCATCGTTCGTAAATAAACCCACATCAAATGCTGCGGGATATGGCCCAAGGTCAGATGTTAGTGGCAGGTCCAAGTCTACAAACCTGGCTTTTCTTACCTATATCAAGATTTTAGGAACTCCAAGATGTCACCTAGCATGTATCCACTTCATCAGTTGCTTCACCTCTCAAACCCTAATTTGGGAGTCTGTGATTGCCAGTGTTGTCATGGCCCCCAGCGTTTACGGTGGCAGCCGGGCTGAGGAGGTAGTCAGGATGGATGTGTTTATGTCGGGCGTGATTTCCCGACCTGCAGTAAGCCCTATGAATATTTGAAGGGGAGCCTGGAAGTTGTTTCCTATGAGGGAAGTTAAGTTGAAGTGCAAGAAGTAAAGATTAAGGATTATTAGCATAAAATCTCTATTGCGAATTCTTTTACATAAATATGTTACCATTGTAGGGAGAAGTGGTGTCAGGGAGCTTTTCAAATATCTATATTTTAATACCCAAATGAAAAGTTTGTTGTGAATTATGAAATGTGGAAATTCTTCATGCTTATAAAGATCTTTGACAAAAGACTGTGCTGAAAGGAGATGTGTGTGTGTGTGTGTGTGTGTGTGTGTGTGTGTTCATTTTTCCAAGTGTAATTTTTTGATGCAAAAATGTAGGGAAGTAGAAGGGAATAAGGGTGAAGTGAGGAGTGACTGGTTGGTATTTTAAACCAATTTCTGTCTTCCTGTCTGTCTGTCTATCTATCTATCTATCTGTCTATCTATCTGCACTGCGGGGAGTGTGTACTGTCTCTGGCCCACACAGCATTAGCTGGTACTCAGTGGGGGGTCTGGGGAAAGGAGCAGGTTGCAGATCACCCCTGCCTTACACTCTGCAAGCCTCTTTCTCTGCAGGTCAGGGCCCACCGTTATCATGATCCCTGCTGCAGGCCCAGGGAGCAGCCACCTGAGATCGCCTATTTACCAGCTGGCTGACCCTACTCCATCCACCTCCCTCCTCACCCTGGCTGGGTCACCCAGCACCCTTTACCTGTTTCTTTTACTGGTGTTTGCTGTCTGGTTTGATTCACAGTCACCCATCTGACAGCCTGCAGGAAGGTTTGGGGCCACACACTGGCCACACGCTTCCTTGGAATAGGAAAAGGCAGGTAGGATGAAAGATCTACAGCTTCCCCATTCACTCCTCAACAGAGGGATTTGCTTTCTGCAATCACCACAATCACGAAAGGACTTGCAAATGAAGTCATCTTTGCTTGAAAAAGTTCCTACTGAGAGCTGGTGAAGAGCCAGCCTGTGCAGTGGTGCTGGGGGGTTCAAGCCCCTGCACCTCTCAATGTGGCAGATCCTTGACCTCTGTGTGCCCTAGTGTCCTTGTCTGTAAAATAGGGGTAATAAACCCACTTCATCGGGAATTTGTGGAGATGAAGGAATTGAACATACAGTATAGCACTTAGCAGAGTATCTGGCCCGTAATAAGCATTAGATATATAATCAGGCTATTATTACTGTATTCTTACATTCTTGCTTTTGTCTGCAGCTCAGAAATTCAGTTTATGGTACTTGGAATGGACTTGTCAAGAGGGATTAGTAGCCTTCTGACCAGAGGAGAAACTGAGGCACTGGGCTAAGGCAGCCAGCTAGCTAACGGCGGTCAGATGGTGTTGCTGGACTTAAGATGAATATAAACCCATGTGGGCCTCTGTCCACCCTCTACATATTTCTAAGGAAGCATAGCCACCCTAACATCAGATGGAGCCTGGGCCCTGTGTCTGTTTGGCTGTCGGTTGGGAAAGAGAGGTTGAATTTAGACGAAAGTATATCTTGAAAACGGCAAGAAGTGAGGTCTGAATATAGTATGCGGCTGGCCCAGAGGCAGGGGAGCTCTTATCCCCTATGCCCAGTTGTCTAAAAAAAAACATCCCCTTCAAGCCTGTGCCAACCAAAACCCGCTCCCGCAGACACCGTGGTTTTGCAATTTGCTTGCATCTGTGTTTTGCTAAAAGCTTTCAGTTTTAGGTGCCCTCAAGAACTCTTCAGACCTGGCAGGAGGAGCCTGTTTCTCATTGCCTTCTGCTAGTAGCCTCAGGACGGCACGTTTCATTTGGGAAACTGCTGGAGCTGAAGAACAGACCGCGTGTGTGAGTGTGTGTGTGTGTGTGTGTGTGTGTGTGTGTGTGTGTGTGTGTGTCCCTTGTAAAGAAAACCAACTCGATATTTTTTCACATTATTATTAAAGAGGAGCATACTCTCAGCAGCAAGGACGTAGAGTAAGACTGTGTTTTAATTCCAGCTTGCTTGTCAGTGCCTTTTTCTTGTGTTTCCCTCATGCTGCCAACAGGAAGGGCAAAAACGAAGAGGCAGCAAGGCGACCTCAGGGAAAGAACTATAAACTTTGCAGGGTGGCTGCTATCATCAAACACCTACCTATAGGTATCTCCTCCTTCTCATCACCTCTCCTTTGGCTCTTACTCAGCAGTGAGGAATTCCCAGAATCTGTGAAGATTCCGAATCTAAGAGGGTTTTTTCTTCATTGCTGCTGTATATGTTTGTTTGTTTGTTCTGATAGAGAACATAAGGCTTTTTTTGTTTGTTTGTTGTGCTTTTGATTTAAACATAATTAAATTCATTCCCAGTTGTTAAAAATAGTATGAATATTTGTTTACCAGAATATATGTATGTCTACATCTAGTTCCATGTTCATATCTATATAGCTATCCCTCAAATAGAACTTTATTCTTCACTCCTCTTTTTTGATGTCTTCATGCAGCAGGGCTAGTGCATTTGATTAGTTGGGAGTCAGGAGGTCTCTGTCACAATCATTCAAGAAGTCGGGCACTGTGAATCCTTTTTTTCATGATGAGTTTTTTTGTCACTGTGAGTGCCTGTTAGCTAGTCTTCTGGTTAATGTAAAAATCTGTTAAAAAAGGAAGGGGGGGAGAAAAAAAAAAAAAAGCTAGGCTCCAATTTAGTGATACTCATGTTACCCGTCTGACTTTGTTCGAAACTGATCACCAGCCAGAATCTCTGGTTAATGCAAAGGTTCGCCATTAGCTGGCGGTCAGCAGGCGCTGGTCAGAATCAACCAGGATGGCGAAAGGCTTTCCTGTGGCTAACAGACTCATCCACAGCAGTGGCGAGCCCATGCCATTAACAATCCAGTCAAACCAGAGATGAACCTCGTGAATTTAAATGCATCTGAGGAAAGGCAGTGGCAGGGACAGATTCTGCCTGTTTTACCTTTGATGAGCTGACTTCCACCATTTTCCTAACATGAAAAATCCTTGCATGTTTCTAGTTCCTAACATCTGGCGAGTGGTAGGGGGTATATACTGTGCCGTGTTCTGCATGTTATAACCCAATGTGTTCATATCAATGGGATGCTCTGTAAAAAAGAATTTTAAGTGGTCAAAACACTAGGGAGACTTTAAAACTTATAATTTTGAAGCCTTGATGGAGGCACATGGTATATACCTCTAAAGATATAAAGGTGAGCACGATGGAAACAAGTAGGAACACTGGATTCGCAGCAATATTTTCCCCCTGGTTTGTTTCAAGCAGTATTTTTTCATGTTGACTGCTCTGCCAAAATCGTTTTGTGTTTGGGGTGGTGGGTGGAATGGTGGTGGCTTTTTTGTTTGCTTGGTTTTGGCTTTCGCTGATGGAAAAAGACATGAGTATAGTTGTGATGCAAATGTTTTTCTTCAAGTTAATTACATTACTTGGTCAGGCATTTTTTCACCAATATCCTCCCTTTTCCCATCCTGTAAAGCATTTGTGTTCTTATAAGAACCTCACTGCCAATAAGCAGGTGTATTTGTGGGTAAAAATGTGAAAAACACGGTTAAATAAAGATAGATTCAATGTAGAATAAGGGAATGCTATATTAGAAAGAGTTGTATATTAAATATGCAAAAAAAAGTACCTGTTATAACTTTTTTTTATAAATGTCGTTTTTTTCCATGCTAGCGTCTTTTTAAAAATAAAATAGTATTGTTTTTTTAAATTGTAGCAAATCATTTTGGCAATGGGAGAGGAAATAAAGATATTAAGCTGGCATTATTATCCAGGATAATTGTAGGAACAGTAAAAATCACCATGAGTTTGGTTTTTCTGCAGATTCATAGGCCACAGAAATCAGACTGAGCTGTGCCTTATAGTTCATAGAAGGAAGAGGCTGGAATGAGCCAAGAACAAAAATGGAGTAGTTCAACTCTCAAGGTCATAGAGAAGAATTCCCAACTGTCAGTAGGTTTGTGTCATTAAAACCCAAATGGCTTACTTTATAAGATTTTGTGGTAATTATACAGATCATGAGATTGTCATTTAAAAAAAAAAACTAGCAGGGAGTTATTTTTTGGGTTTTAAAGACACAAGGGCTTATGGACTTAATCTCTTCAGTCACAAAGTAAAAACATTTAAAGAATCAAACTATCTTGGCTTTCTAGAATACTTTTACCCCTCCTAGATTATTACAATGTAATTATGAAAACAACAATGTTTTATATTTGCTATCACACCACTGGACAAAAAGCCTAACTATGTTGCATTAATCAATATATGGCAGAAACCTAAAGTAGGTAGAAGAAACCATTGTTTGGAATTCAAAGAATGTATTAAAGGAATAAGAAAAAAACTAGTGGAGTAAAACTAGATATGTGGTATTTGTGGCAGTTACCACAATACTTTCCACGAATTATAAGAAATGTGTTTTTCAGTTATTCAACATAGCTAATGGCCTGATCTGACTTACCATTTTGGATGGAATGAAATGAATCATATCTTTGTCAAGTGAATGTCAGCCATATGGCAGCGTGGTTCTCCATCTTACAATAGCCTCCCTAGTGGAACGCACCTAAGATCCAGCTCTTAAAATGATACAGTACTCCTGAGAAGGCTCTGACAGTTGCATGACATTTTTTCCCTTAACCTCAACCTTATTGCTAGTTCTAATAGCTACTATTTTGCAGATACAGAATTTGAGCTATGAGGAGTCATATAGTCAAAATAACAAACAAAGATCAGATCACTGCTTCCCCCCCTCCCCCTGCCCTCTACCCCCCT
>NW_017731765.1:1399743-1413727 GCF_001890085.2 Hipposideros armiger | reverse complement strand
GCACCCATACATTGCCCCTGATGTCACCTATCATGGCTGGGACACTTGGAACAAGATGAAAGGGTTACTTCTATTATTGGGATTCTCTGAGCTAATGAACAAACTGACCCATGATATAACGCCATTCTACCAAAGTTATTTTAAAATTTTGACACAGAAATTATTGGCCAAGGAAAATAGAAAATGTACATCAGGTTTGTTGACAACTGTTTCATGCAGGCTTGTTGTCAGCCAGGTAGACAAGATACTGTAGTTCTGCTTCTGGCCAGTTGTAATCACTTACCTAGTGACTTGCTATTCCTGGCACCCTTGCTACTCAAAGTATGGGCCATTGGCCAATAGCTTTGGCATCAACTAGGAGCTTGCTACAGACACAGAATCTTGGGGGCCATTGTAGACCTGCCACATCAGAATGCGTATTTCCACAAGATCCCCAGCCGATTTGTATGAACATTAAAGTTTGAGAAATACTGCCTCACTTCTTCACTAACTTTATTCCCAAACTGCCTGAAAAACACTCCCTTCCGTAAATATTAGAAGAAATGGTGGATTGAAGGAATACAGAGAAGAAACAAGATAGAAGTTTGGATAGATGGTGGAAGAATCAGTTTTATTCTTGGTTATTGTCTTTCCCTTCACATGCTGTAGTCTCCATTATAAACTTATCCGCAGAACCAAAACAGAAGCATTGCAGTATATCCCCAACGTAGTGAGAGAATTTACCTGGACTTTCCAAAGGAAGCCATATTTCCTGAACTACAGTTGGCTTGAACAATGCGGGGGTCAGTTTTGACACACCCCGGGCAGTCAAAAATCCTCATATAACTTTTGACTTCCCAAAAGCTTAACTGATAGCCTACTGTTGACCAGAAGCCTTGCCAATAACTTAAGCAGCCCATTAACATGTATTTTGTACGTTATATGTATTATGTACTGTATTCTTACAATAAAGTAAGCTGGAAAAAAAGGAGATGTTATTAAGAAAGTCATTAAGGAAGAGGAGATTCGTTTACAGTATTTATTGAAAAAAATCCATGTATAAGTAAACCTGCACAGTTCAAAACCGTGTTGATCAAGGGTCAGCGGTATATGACTGTTTCTAAAGCCTGCTTTTGCATGGTAAGCTGCTGAAGCTGAGGTCTCGCATTAAATAGCATTTCTCTTTCTCATTCCTCTCTTTTCCCCCTCTTTCTTGCTTTTTAAAAATCAGTCTTCTTATTGTAGAACAATCTAAGATTTACAGATAAGGTACACAGCGTTCCCACAGGCCTCATGCCCATCCTTCTTGATTTGTGACCAGAGTTGTTTGTCTACTTTGACTAGATCGGCAGAGTTTCCTGGCTAAGGAAGCAAAGCTACAGCACCTAACACAAATAGTATTTGATTAAGGCTAATTACAGTGCTGTCACGTAAAAAGGGGAGAAAAGAAAGCTGGCTTTTTCAACCAGCAATGAAATAACCTGCTGTCTATCTACTGACTTAATAGCTTTAATTGCCAGAACATAATCACGATCTGCTGAATTTGTTTGAACATATCAGCAGGCACCAAATATTTCAGTGAGGTCAAGTCATACAACGAGTTGTGTGCTGACTCGAGCTGAAAGCGCTCTGAAAAAGTGAGCTTTGTAGCCCACCAGGCAACGCCTGCTGGGAAAGCCCAATGATATGATGGTTTGATTTACGAACATTCTCTGGACTGAGAAAATTGCAGGTTTAACATGACCATGTTAGATGAGTGGTCTGACCCTCCGTCTGACTTCTTAGTTTGCATGATGAATTAGGTCATGAGTGTGTTCACACTTTCCTTGGAGACTCATTCTATTGTACTTCATATTTATGGAGAACTTTTTCCCAAAGAATGACATAACAAAGTGGGCCTTTCCTTTAACAGACTTTGTACTCATCAGGCCCTAAGAAAGCAACCCTCCTTCCAAGACAATTTTATTTTCTTCTATTTCCTGGCTTTTAGGAGTGTAGAACCAGAAATTAAAGGATATATAAGACAGTATCCCTTTAGGAAGCCAGACCCGGAAGTGAATCTAACAGATGATTTTGACAAACGGTTCCTGAGTGGAGCCCATAGTGGGATGTTGCAAGGACAGTCGTATCTGGCTGGTCCCTCTGCCATTCATATACTCCGTACCTGCCTCAGCGTAATCTAATGGAGGCTTGTCTGTTGGTATCTATACCCTTGAGCTTTCTGAAAACAGATGTTCAACTGAAAATCACCTTTTTGTGTGTGAAATAGCAAGAATAAATCCTTCCCTATTTAGTAATCATTGACTTCCTCAGAGGAATTCAAACTCTTTACAAACATAGCAAGCACCCAGTCAAAATAGTCTCAGAAGGTAAAATGTAGGTGGTGTTTTCTTAACTCTCAGAAACGGGAAGGTGAAATTGTAGAGACAAGAAGTAAAAAGAGCTTAGTGGCCCTCAGCGACTCCCCCAGAGACCATCTCTTTAGGGAGGATGGTCACTCTTAGCTGACAGGGCAGTCGAGAGGTGACAGATAGTTTCTGTCTCTTACCCTGCAACCCACATCTGTTGCTGGACTGGACTTAGTGACATAGGCACATGCTAAGAAGTCTCTCTGCGTCCGACAGAACTACCTCCTGGGTTACTCCTGGGGAACTCGCTCCCTGGGCAATGGGGACTTGAGTAAACGTTTGGGCTGGGGTGGGGGATTCTCCCTGATTTCCTTTCCTCTTCCTTCTTTTCAGCCACAATTATTCTGAACTCTTTGCCCCTCAGAATATCTTCATAAATCCTGACAGGCCATATGAAGCCGCTGAGGGACTAAGAAACCTCTTTGCTGCTGATTTTCAGATGTTCAAAAAGCTTAGCATGTCAGAAGGGCCACAGGAAGGAATGGATGTCTGGGGATTTTACTTCTCAAGTTCCTACTGTTAATTTTTTTTTTTCGTTTTCCTTTGCTTCATCTACTAACTCTTTGAGGCTTAAGAGGCCCAAAGTGAAGTTTGTCCTAATTTTAAACTTGCCTCTGTGTCTGCCCTATAATTTTCATTCCGCAGCCTAAATTGGGACGTGTCTCCATAGGTTGGGCTCAGAACATCTTTCTGTGAAACTTTCCCGAACTACACTTGGTATATAGCAGAGGAGCTTTGGCATAAAAATCCAGTGTTCCGTCTTTGTCAGAAGACCACCACAGGAAGAGCTTGGTCCAATTGAAGAGGTAGTGAGCTAGGATGGAAAACGCAACCATTGGCTGCAGCCAGTCATCTCTTAAGACAGATACATTTTCGTAGATGCACACAGGACAGTGTACTGATGTTCCTTCTTTGACACAATTAAGTTTGAGAAATTTTTATTAAGATTCTCTAACTCGGATTCTTTTTCCCTGTGTGTGTACTTCCAAGATTCAAGCTAGGTCTTTTTCCATGAAGACCGTGTAAGCCCCTCATTTTCTGTAGTCCCCAATTCCATATCTTTCATTCCCTATACAGGCCTCTTGAAATGACCTCAGACCACCATGAGCTGTCTTTTCCTCTGAATTCCTAGGACAAGCATGTACTTGGAACTCTGTCATTCTCTTTAAGGTATACTCTCTGCTTCCCATTTTGGCTGTGTCCACTCCATGCCAGGCATGGGGTAGGAGATATAACATGATCTTCATAGGTTTTTCAATTAATTAATTAATTATTAGCCATTATAATCTAAGAGTCAAGAATTCTCACACCATTTTAATCATGGGTACTAATGGCCTTTAAAAGTTCTATTTCCATTAGAAAGATGGACTGTTTATATTTGCTCTATAGAAACCTGGTCCACAAATAAAAGATAGGTTTATATTTAGCTAGGAGCATAGACGAAATCAGTAGTCATGATCCTAAGGTAGTTCTTTCTTCAATAACAATCAATTTTTTTTTCCAGATTAGTCCATTATAGGTAACTTGTTCATTTCCTTCAGGACCTGGAGGGCCTTAGAAACTTCAATACCTGCCAATAGCTGAGGCTGAGAAGGCTCACATGCTCTTGAATACCACTGGCCACTTAGTTTCCTAATTCCGTGAGCACACCTGAAATCTTGACAGCAGCCTTCCTTCCTGCCACAGAGCAGTACCCAACATAAAGGGGCTGTCCTGAACCCTGTCCAAGGTGTTTTCGAGTGTGCTGTGGGGGCCTCAGAATCAGGATTTCAGCCTGAAGCAGCCCCATGGCCTGAATCCCCATGGTTATAGTCTCAAGATAAGTAGGAGAGGCCCATGCTCTGGGCCTCTTCCTGAACATATCGCTCTATGGGCCACTTGGTTTGTACAGGTAGACGTCAAAAACTGTGGAGGCTCTCAGATTGTATCCTACTTAGAAGCTATCCATCTGTAAGTAGCTACCTTTCCTCATATAGAACAGTTTATGAAAATGCTTTAGTTCTGCTAGAAAAGACATACCAGTGAATCTCATGTGTTTGGTAAGCTGAGGTAACCTGGCACCCAAGACCAAGCTCCTTTGTTCAGTCCCCACCTGTGCTTGTTAGCTCCCCCTCGACAAAAAGATGGTCTGAAAGCTGTGAATTCCAGCTTTCATCCAGGAAAGCCATCTTACAAAAGTGTGCCACTGGTCCCAAGAGAAATCCACAGAGAACGATGGATGTGCTGGCATGAATCCAACACTACTGCAAGGACAACAATGCGAGCACAGCTCTACAAAGTAATTAGCATCATTGCCATATACAAGTATGTGAAGGACAATAGAGTATTATTATCAGTGTGGTCCTGATATCAGTAGTTTTCCAGAGCCCCGAAGGGATAGGTACTTTATAGACACATGGAAAACATGGCGGAAAAGCTCTATTAGCTACAGATAGCACAAGTCAGGACTTAGGTGTGAAGATAGATGCTCATCTGGCTCTGGATTTGCCATTAGGTGACTCTCGTGACATGCTCCAAACATTGCCAGGTCTGCTGCTTTTACTCCTCCTTTATGTCATGCCGAAATGCCAACTCTTCCATGAAGCACTCCCCAATCGTCCCCATGACAGACAACCCTGAGTAGGGTCGGCATCTTTGGCAGTGAAATTCTCTACCTCACATTATAGCTTAATGGGTACACTTTGTGTCTTATCTTTCCCGCTGGATTATAAAGTCCCGAGAATGGAAACTCTACCATATTCATATATGTACTCTCCACATTGTCTTTGGTACATAGATCACACCCAACAAATATACACTGAAAGAATGAGTGAACAATGACTGAATACAGACATAGGCACAACATCTCTAGAATATCAGTGGCAGTCCCATATCTAAGCTTTCTCACCAGAAAAGGGTCCCCACACGAAGCTGCCAACAGGTGGAGTGGTCAGAAATACAAAAACAGGAAACAGACAAGTGAAGTCACTGATAGATAAAGATAATCACATCATTTGACTCCTTCCACTGTGTCTGGCTCTGCTCATAGAATCTTTTCATTTTGTTTTTGTTATCAGGGATGGGTATTGTCTGTGGAATTCACACAGGAAAACTTAGTAATTTTCCAACATAGTTAATATTCGGATATGAAAAATCTCATACAGTTTAAACGGTGAATAGATGCTAATTTATACATATATACTTATGCTCAGAATGCCTAATTAATGATCTCCTGTGTCAGTCACGGGTATGTTAATGAGCTTCTTTTGCTTCTGTGTCATAATTGCCTTGTGCCTCTCTAGCTTAAGGTTGGGAGAACATTTTAGCTGTGGATTAACAAATGATGCAGAATAACAACAACAAAACAACTAACAATTATTCAGTGATTCATAAGTTTAAGAAATGTGTGGAAGTGTATGATCATAACAATTTAGAAGATGTGAAGACAGTCCCCCCACCCCCACCCCCCAAAAAAGGCTACTTTCATAGTAACTCTCCATTTGCTGAGTTTAAAAAAAGTTAAGGTTTGCTTGATGTGCAGGACTATCTCTCTTTCATTCCAACACTGGATTCACCATCTTTCTTACTCTGAGGACCAAAAGGCTCTGCAATAAGGAGAACTCTGTTGATAAGTGTTATGCTGTACGTCTCAGAATTTAGAGGTGTCGTCTTTGGCTGTGTGACTTTGGGCAAGTTAATTGGCTTCTCTGAGCTTCTGTTTCTTTACTTGTAAATGAGGTAAGAATACCAATCATATGAGGCTGGACATAAGGAGTCAGTGAATTAATGCGTCTGAAGCCCCTTGCAAGGCATGTCACAGGTGACAGGACTGCCCCCTCCCCCACCCCCCATTTTTCTTCCCTTTTTCTATTCTTCCCTCATAAATGTAGTGGTTAAAACCACAGCATCTAGAGATGGACTGTCTGGGTTTCACTCCTGGTTCTGCCCTATTCCAGTGTGCGGCCTCAGGCAGGTCCCTCAGCCCTGTGGTGCCTTAGCTTCTGGAAAGCTAAAATGTCAGTGCTTGGCATTTAGTTAGTGCTCCAAAAAAGTCAACCATTATGATCTGACAGCCTAAGCAGCTGGGAGAAAACGGCCGTCTGCAAATGAGTCTGCAGATCAGTGTCATCTGCCCTTCTCCTGGGTTACAAGCAGAGCACCTTCACCCTTTGTCACGGACGGCAGGGGACAAGATTCCTGCCCTGCTTCTAGATCCTCTCTGTTTGGAGGCCATCTCTCCCGTTTCTCCTTTCCTTTGTGGAGAAAGCTGTCTTCTCTGTGCGAGGAACACAAGCATAGATTCGTGCTACCCCTCCTGAATGTATGTTGCTGGCGCTCGGCTTCCTGGTGCAGGGGTGGAGTCTGGAATGCCCCATCTCTGCTCCTCCCTGGTCCTCTCTCTCCCTCTCTCCTCTGAAAGGCTGTGAGAGGAATAAAGGGCTTCGTGCCAAGCCTTTCTTTGGGGGCCTCTATTTTCCCTTTCTTTTTATGCCAGAGGCAAATAGTTGAGTTTGCCTGCTGGAAGTGAGGCTGCTGAAACCATGCAGACATTTTTAAGACAACAAATTATTCTGCAAGTGGTATCAGAATTTGACTTCTCGTGATCCTGATCTATCACTGCAATGTATCGCTTGACTTTTGAAGAGCGATGGTGCAATGAGTTCTAATAACTGACCCCAAATAATCCATCAAATTTAGCCTCTAAGTTCTCCAACGTATACACAGCAACAGTGCTAGTACTTTACATCTAGGGTTGTGATTTCCAGATTTTAAAAAATTTTCAGAAAAACTCACTGGATCTTCTCATATTCCTGAATGGTAGACGTGCCAGAAATTATTATTGCTATTAATATTTTACAATTAAAACACACAAGCAAACTGAAGCCCGGAAAGATTAGGTGACTAATTATGTAATCTGAAGTCTAGTGTCCTGACTGGAACTCAGAGATTTTAAACCAGTAGCTTTGATTAATCAGAAAAGACAAGATGATATTGTAGTAACAATTGGCACCCCACCCCGACCCTTTGATTCCACTGGCTGACCACAACAAATGTTTTGCTTCATTTCTAACTCGAGTCTATGGGAGAAAGGGAGGCAGGCTCTGCTCCACCGAGTCACTCAGGGACCCAGGCTGACGAGGCTCCACCATCTAAGGACACCACCGTCTCAGAATGGAACCTCAAGTTTCTGCAGAAGAGAATGTGGAGAATGCACACCTGCTCTTTCTCTGCCCGGACCCCTTAGCCAGACTAGTTGCATCTCCCCAAACTAATGACATGGAAGCCTGGGAGGTCTTCCCATGAGCTCAGAAAGGAGAAGAACCCGCTATGATGAGCCCCAGAAATTTCTCATGCAGGCTTTCAGGTGGTCCATTTAAAGACACAGGACCCATTTGGAATTAAGCACACTTCATAATAAATATTGTAACCTGAGCATTTCATGTGTTTGAGAAGAATGAAAAGAGATAAAGCAAGTTTAAATAGCACCTGATATGTGAGGTAGTTGCCAAAAAGAAAAAAGAAACAACGTGTAGTCATAATAGGCTCATGTCCATCCACGCCCCCCCCGCACCCCGTTTTGCTTTTTGTTTTATTTCACCTTTATTGAGGTACAATTGACAAATAAAATTGTAAGATGTTTAAAGTGTACATCTTGGTAATTTGATATATGTACACATTGAAATGAAAGGATACCCCCATCTAGTTAATTAACACATCCATCACCTCACATATTTAACTTTTTTTTGGATCTCATCTTTTCAAAATTAGAATTTTCTCCAAAAAATAAACAGAAAAGTTATGATTTAAATTTACTGGTCCTCTCTGCCCTCTCCCCAATCTGTTTCACAGAGAAACTTTTAGATTAAAAAAAAAATCTTCAAATTATTTCTTATAAAGTATCAAAATTTACTCTAAGATATTTTAGAAAACGCCCCAAGTCTTTCAAAACAAGTTTTATTAGCCGTGTATGTTATTTCCCAGGAAATTAGCATCTATATAGTTTGCCCTCAATGTTTGGATAATTGATGTATAGAGAAAAATTGCAATTAGGGACATGAATCAGTTTGACACTGAGTTACATAGATGGCTTGGGTGTGATGGCCTTTGGTGAAAAGACTTTAGAATATCCAGAGATAAGAATGGAACCTGTGAGCTGAACAGAAAGGAAGTAGAATGTTCAGGGCTGGCTCGACTGTTTAAGACCCTTGTCACGTAAAGTGAATCCCTTGCCCCCATCCCTGTTCTATAAAGTAACCTGCCACAGAACCAGTTGCTGCCTGCATATCCTTGTGTTTGAACTGCCTTCGTCTCCAACCGCTGAACTCACCTACAGAGCTTCCCTGCCCTGTTCTGTCCACTCAAGAGGCAGCCCTACTTGTCATGGGTGGAGAATCAGCCCTGTGTGAGCCCCTCGCTAGAGACCTAGCGACACAGCAGAAATTCCAACAGAAGCTTTCCACAGAAACACAGACATGTTTTTCCACCCCACCCTTCTCTTTTAAAAGTATTTTTTGATAACGTGAATTTTAAAACATAAAATAGCAATTGAAAGATCATGTGCTAATGGTAATTATAATCATAATTGGCACTGTATATAATGTCATCTTGTAGGGAGTTCAGCCATTGTCACAGGTACCCCCTTAGTCTCAGCAGACAGTTTAGAGTTCTGTAAGTCCCAAATTTCATTACCTGTGTTCCAGGGATATAAAATGTGAAAGTGAAGCTACTTATCCAAGGTGGCAGGTAGAACACATGAGCAGGTCGGAATGAGGTTTCACAACTATGCTTGGGCATAAGTCAACTGATGTTTGTTAACAGATAGTGTTTCTAGGCTTCCCTTCAGAGTTATTGAATCAGAGTTTTCAGGACAAGGGCCCCAGGAATCCTTCTTTTGACCAAGCACTGTGAGTGACTTGTGATGTGCACATTTAGGAATAACCCCAAATAGCAGAAGGGACAACCCCTGTCTAATTTCAGCCTCCTGTCGCCACTGGAAGGAAAGGAAAGTCTCTAAAAGGATGGGAAAGTTAACCCCAAGAATTCAGATGCACAGTGGGAATAGCAGCTACTTCTGCCCATCCCTGGAGTTTTCAAGAAAAGTACAGTTTCATGTATTTTTAAATGTCAACACCTTGTACCATTGGTTTTGAAAAAAAGGCCCTGGGGACTAATAGTAGTGTCTGTGAACGTTCTCCAGGTGGTCTGAAAACTCGATTCTTTCACATTTGTTTTGTGAACGTAACTTTTGACTGGGTAATGCACAAAATACAAGATCCAAAGGGTTAAACACGGTGTATCACGGTGAAAGAGAAATCTCTTTTCCATCCCGTTCTTCCTGTCTGCCAGTTTCCTTTCTCAAAGGCAGCCACTGTCACCATTTTCTTACGTTTCCTTCCAGTGACATCCCGAATGTGTCTGTGGGCATATCCTTTTATTTTTAACCCAGTTGTTACCCATACCGTGTTTAACATCTCTACCTGTTCACCATCTATGCCATTGTGTCTAATTAATTTGATACTTTTCCTCTGATAGCACTTAATGATTTTGTGCAGTTAAAATAACTTTGGTGATCGTGAAACTCTGAAATCCCCAAGGGCTGACCAATATAATTTATTCCCCTCATGCAGCAGTCCACTGTGGGCATTCGCTAAACAGTCAGCTTCTTCCATCCTGAAGTCCCTCCCTGGGTTTTGGGACCTTTTGCTTCCAGCTTGTGGGTGGGAAAAGAGAGAGCCTAGAGGTCATGGGGAATCTTGCTGGAGGTTTTTATAGGTCAACCCTGGAAATGGAAAACATCATTTCTGTCTACATTCTTTTGGCAAGAACTCGGTTATTTATATATCCCCATCTAGGTGCAAGGACAGCTGGGAAAGGTTGTCCTTGCCTGAGCAATCACTTACCAGTATCAAATCTGCATAAGTAAAGAGGCACACACATCTTTGGGGGATAGCTAGCCACTCTGCAATAGTTTTCATCCCCAGATGTACCTGGTTTTCTTTTTACTACAGTAAATGGGATTTTTTTTCTCCCTCTTGACACATGGAAGTACAGTAAGGGATTTGGTGGGGATTTCTGTACCACAGATGGGGCCTGTGAGAGTTTGACAAGCACTTTACACAGGAGGCCCAAGATCAAGTCCAGCTTTTGTCTCTGCTAGTATGTGAGCCCAGGCCCCAAAATTGCCCAATTATGTGTGTCTCTGAACAGGGAGACCCACTGCCTACCTTCATTTATTTGACCTCAAGCTACTCATAAATGATTTCCCTATTAACCTAACCCAGGTAAAGGCAAGAACAGAGGGATTCCAGAATCCCCAACTCCCAGTCTGCCCATAAAACATAGCGCCTTTATAATGGCCCTTTTCAAGCTTTAATCAATCTCTCTCTCTCTCTCTCTCTCTCTCTGTCTCTCTCTCTCTCTCTCTCTGTCTCTCTCTCTCTCTCTCTCTGTCTCTCTCTCTCTCTCTTTTTCTCTCTCTCTCTCATGCTAAACTTGCTACCCAGAAATCTTCTGGCACTCGTTTTGCTTATAAAACTTTTCCTTTGCTACTGGAGAAAAAAAAATGAACAAAAATAAATCAGCAATATAAAGAACTTATAAGTTTACTGTCGGAGAGGGGGAAGTTGGTGAAGCTGCGGGAATGTAGCAGCCTGACCTGGCCCTCCGTCCTCTCCTCCCGGCCAACAGCAGGGAGGGAGGAGACTGAACATTGCAGAGGGACTGGCTGCCTCCTCCAGAGCTCTGCATGCGTCAGCCCCCAAAATAGAAACACAGGGAGGGAGCTGTGATGGCAAGGAGAAGTAGCAGGAGGTGAAGCTGCTTTGCTTCCTACCATCCGGGTCTCTACGAGCCACGCCGAGGCCTCACTGGCGGACCTCGGGAACGCAGGGGAGGAGAGAAGCCTATGGTCGTCTCAATGTGTCTGCATCTGTTTTTCCTCCTTGCTGGTTTGCATGGACTCTGTGGTCACTGTTCTCCATGTCAGCACATTCAAAATTGCTGACTGTAAACACCGAAGGCGGCATGCCTGCTACTGAAGAAGCCACAAGGAAAACAGCTTTGGGCAACTGTGGATTTTCTTGGTGTGACATATCCCTAGCTCCCAGAACAGGCCCTTTTACAGAGTACAGGACTTTGTGGTTTGGGTTGGGATGGGGAGCAAGAAAGAAGGAGGTGGGGGAAAGAAGGAGACTTAGCTCACTGAGATCTGTGTATTAAGGAAACAAATATTGGTTTTCTATTGGGTCCTTGCTTCGGGAATTCCAACAGCTGAAATGAGAGGATCGCCAGTGAGCAAAATGCGATTATAACAACCAAACCCACGTGCAGATGGAAGTTGGGAGCCATTAAGGCAGTGAGGTAGCTGCCCACAGGCTTGGGAGGAAGTGGTTACCACAATACCATTGTGAGCCGAATTGCTTCTTCCAGTCTCTCAGGCTGGCCCAGAGTGGCGTGGAAAGCCACGGCCGTGGTTGGTGCCATTCCCACAGGGAAGGACTTGGCTGGCTTCTGAGCTGGGCAGCAGCGGGTCTCTGGGGCCCTGTCTGGGGACTTCCACAGGCCAGAGTGTGTGTCTTTGTAGCCTGTCAAACCACAGCCATTCACAGAGGGCATGTGGATCAGAGTCTACCATGATCACACCAGGAGAGAGTGTTACCCACTTCCAGGAAGTTTGCTAGTCTGTGTGCTAGTGCATAAAGCAGCCAACGTCTGTCTTTTTTAATGAGAAATAACAGTGGGAACTCAGGACGGGGGCTCCACCTACTAACAATTCATGAGTCTCTACTGAGCCTCCGTGAGAAAGGTGATAGAGATGGGGTTCTGGGGTGTATTCAGTTCTTCAGAGAAAATAGGAGGGGTATATGAGAGAGAGACAGAGAGACAGAGAGAGAGAGAGAGAGAGAGAGAGAGAGAGAGAGAGAGAGAGAGAGAGAGAGAGAGAGAGAGAGAGAGAGAGAGAGAGAGAGGGAGAGGGAGAGATAGTGAGAGACTTTAAGGAATTGACTCACATGATTGTAGGGCTGGCAAGTTCAAGATCAGTAGGGCAGGCCAGCAGGCTGGAAATTTAGCTAAGAGCTGATGTTGTGGTCTTGAGTCCAAAATCGGCAGGCTGGAAACTGAGACAGGCTTTCTGTGTTGCAGTCTTAGGGCAGAATTGCTTTTTCATGAAACCTCCGCCTTTGCTCTTAAGACCTTCAAGTGATTGGATGAAGCCCACCCATGTTAAGGAAGGTAATCTGCTTTACTCAAAGTCCACTGATGTGACTGTTAATCACATCTAAAATATAACCTTCACAGCAACATCTCGACTGGTGTTTGGCCAGAAAACTGTGCACCATAGCCTAGCCAGGTGGACACGTAAAATTAACCATCACGTGGGGAATTTGTAGATCGAAAGTGGAACTTTATATTTAGGTGCCCATAGGTCAAATGATAGAAATTTCTTTAAAGTAAGAGTTATGTTATAAGCCACGCTGTCTCTGTGACTTGCTTGCTTGTTTGCTCGTGACAGATTGTACTTAGCGTAATTTCTGATCTAACGGGCATTCACTAGCAATAGTTTTTTCCCTTGATGTCAGAAGACTAGTCCATGGACAAGCACAGGAGTACAGTTCTGCTTCTGCCTTGTAAGAGCCCGTAATTAACTTCTGCCACCACTTCTGTCCTTTGAAAAGCATGTTGGTGAGAAGGGAGATGTGAACCCTGGATGAAACTGGCTGGGTTCGAATCCAAGCTCCGGCATAACTGGCATGTAAAACTGTGCCTCAGTTTCCTTGGAGGTACATTAGGAACAAGAGTAATAGTCTCTACGTCATAGGGCTCTTGTGAGGATTAAATGTATTAATATGTGTGTCTGTACTTAGTGCCACCAAAGTGTTTGCTCTAAAATGATTACTTCCTGTGAATATGAAGAGATAAAGGCTGAGTAGAGGGTTGAGATGGTTGAAGAAAAGTTTTTAGAACTAGATTATACACTGGAGCTTTGCTACAATGCACTCCTTATTTGACACCACTTCAGAGCATTGTCCTTCAGGGAATTCCATTCACAATCCTCGTAGACGAATTGAAACCAGGATGGCGTCTCCTTGCATCAAACTACCTTCTGCACTGTATCACGTGTCACGGAGAACTTCCAGCGTATTAATGAGGAGCTGATACACCTATGAATGTTAAATGTCTTGGAAGCAGTTTCCTGATGAGCAAATAGCAGATGTGGCAATGACCATGGTCTAATTGCCCGAGAGGCAGTTAAATATAGTTGTTAGTCCTTTTTCTAAGCAGTAATTTGAAAGCTGAAGTATTTTTCCTAAATGCCCATCAGTTTTTCTTAGCAGCCAGATGAAGTGGGGTAGGTAGCATAGAAGAAGCGTGTTTGCTTCCTATACATCTAATTTATTTATTTATTGTCAATTATTAGTTCTTTTTCTATTTAGGTTTTCATTTTATATACTTCCATGTCTGACTTTCTGGTGGAGAGTGGCAGCTTTTATTGTTTGGAAAATTCTAATTAAAAAATAATGCTAGGGCCGGCCAAGTGGCGCATTGGTTAAGAGCTGGCTTGGGATGCCAGAGGGCCCCAGTTCGGATCCCACATATGAGGGCCAGTGACACTGCCC